>NC_052506.1:3350300-3506067 GCF_014356525.2 Nilaparvata lugens | reverse complement strand
TATGAATTGGAATTTTCTCATTCTTGGAAAATTATTCTAGATAAAAAACAGCGTATCACAATGATATTGGATACCAGATAGGATGTTTTCCAGAGATATGAGTGAGATTGGTCATATTATAGAACACATTCCACTCTAGAAAGTGGAGGCAAAATCCAAGGACACAATTGGAAAATTCTCATTCTTGGAAAATTATTCTAGATAAAAAACATCGTATCACAATGATATTGGATATCAGACAGGATGTTTTCCAGAGATATGAGTGAGATTGGTCATATTATAGAACACATTCCACTCTAGAAAGTGGAGGCAAAATCCAACCACACAATTGTGGTTGAAATGATATTTTCACCAAATATAGTACAAGGCCTTGTATTTTAGCATATTTTTACCATTGACTAATGTATTCGAAATTAAAGAAATACAACTATTATTTGTCAAATTTGATTTGGAAAGTATAATAGAACTTAGAAATATCAGTTGGTACAATGGTAGCGTTCAAGATTATACAAAACTATCTGAAATGTATTTTAGCATTAAATAAGCTCTCAAACTCATTGAAATTTCCTCGAAAACAAATTAATGTTATGAACAATTATTTTCTCATTGAATTAAATAAAACAAATATCGACTACTGTTCTCTTCAACAGTATAAAACTAAGGTTTTAGCTAAAGCAACTCTAGCCTTTCATGACTGATAGTTGTGCATTAGTAACAAAAACCGTGAATTAACAAAAACAATTATTATTCTTTCAGTAAAACAATATTCCTCATAAGACTTTCCAAGTATACAAATATTAAAATGATTATTATACTGAATTCAATTTGATAAAGATCAACTGAGTTGAACAAATTTAATAGTTCTGAAACAATTAATTACACTTAAAATAATTAATAAGTCCTGATACATTTTCACTGAAACAATGTAGAGTGAGATTTGGATTTGTCATCTCAATAAATTCTCAAATATTTGCACTTTTGAGTTTAATAAATTCAGAAATTTTTAAACTTTTACTCAGTTAAATTTTGTAATTTTTCTGAGTCAAGATATTTGACACAATGTCTGGGTTAATCTGGCAACCTTGCGTTGAAACATTAATAAAAATTCGACTAATTCCACAATAACTATAAAACGTGTACATTGACATTTAATAACACACATTACATTAATATTATTAAGTGAAATGCAAGAGAGTAGCAACTAGCCACCCCTGCAGCACCCCTTATTATTAATCGAAATATCCCTGTGACTCAACAGTGCTGCAGGGGCACTCCCCCTAATCTACAAGTTTCAAAATTTAACAACATCCATTCAATTAACTATTACAGTAGGAAGTTTAGGTCAGTTATTGGATAACACCGATAATGATTATAGTTACAAAAGCCTAATGATTTGGGAAAACATCAATATTGGGATGCTAGGGGGACTCAAGTGTGAGAGTAACTGCCTTTAGGCAGGTATTTCTACTTTGACTATCGGTTCAACATTACTGATATCAGTACCATCAGTAGTGACGTCACCGTCTTTTCCCTCTTCTTTCACGGCAGCTTCCGTCTCATTGTCTGTCTTCTCGCTGCAAAACAAAATGAAATTTCAATTTAACAGATCGGCAATTGAGTCTAGTCTATATAATAAAAGAGAGTAGAGTTGTTTGTTTGTTTGTTCGCATCAAAACATGTCAACTTGTGGATTGCATACCGGAAAAACGGGAATGATTTAGATCTCCAAATACATTCTAAAAATATCAATCTCGTTTAAAAAATGACAGCAATAACGGTCTGGTTCACACATAACGACTTTTTCGTGACAATTTCCTCCGATTGGCTCAAGGCGGATTCACACAAACCAATCAGTCAGTGACCGGTACAGTAAAAATATAATTCCTATTAGTTCTATTGGGACTGTTTACACTCAGCCCCTCGTGAAAACAGCCAATGGCTTGATAGAAAATTGAGTGATAACGAGAATTGTTCAAGATTTAAGAGATCATGGAACTCAAGCAACAATAGAATATAAACAAGTACCGTCGTACGTCTATTAAATTTAACCGCGATTAAACACTAATTAGAAACGTCTTCAGGCTCCTCATTGATTTTGTGAAATAAGGCCCGCCACAAAGTAGACCCACGCTAATCCACGAAAAGCTACCCACGCCATGGGATGTTTTGTAAACCATGCTATAGAATTATTCATAATCAATCAGCTGACAAGTGGATTATTCATTGCATGTATTATTATCATTACACAGATGTCTGGAGAAGCCTAGAATGGTTTAAAAAACATCCCACGGCGTGGTTTGCTTTTCGTGGGTCTACTTTGCGGCGGGCCTAGCCATTGGTTTATCACGGTAAATAAACAACCGTACAAAATATTTGATCTCAATTTTGAAAAAAATCTCATTTATTTTTAATTATAGAAAAATATAGGCCTACTTTCTTGACAAACAAATATATTTGGGATGGAATGAATCATCAGCATTATTATTATTAAGAATTTATATTCATGTTTATATTAATATTTAAGAATTTATATTTTTATTGGATCAGATTCACCGGGAAACAAGAATGACACTTATCTACTATAGAAGTCAGTCAGCAACTGTTTAACATTGGTTTGCTATTCTTGTCTGTCATTGGACAAAGTTATAATAAAAGTTAGTAAAAGATATAATAAATAATCATAAACTGTTCAACTTTCTTATAAAAGGTCGACTATAAAATAACTGGCAATTTACATGATACCTTACTTAGTATATACATCTGCACGAACATGGACAAAAATACAAATTAGAATTTGTAATGACACAAATAAAAAGGTTCTATGATACTTGTATCCAAAATGGTGACTGATTGAGGTTTTAGTTTTTAAATAAATAATTGATAAAGTTCAATCAGCCGCCATTTTGGATACAAGTATCATAGAACATTTTAATTGATGTCATCTTTCTTGTTTTAGAAAGGTCTTCAAAATGATGTAGCACACAATATTTTACATTTAAAATATTCGAGTTACAACCCCTAAGTCACCACCTTATGAGGGGTTGAAATTCATTTGTACGTCAGAAGGTAGAGTATTCGACCAATAACTTATCCTGAAAGTTACACTATTATATCTACAACAGTCTCCTACTTATTGAAAGATTCCCATACATATGACTCACTCTGCATACCAATTTATATTCATGTAGGAGTTTCAGTAAACTTGAAAAATCCTGAAAGAATTCAGTTTTTGAAAGCTAAATTCGTTCTTCATGAATCAATATTATGTAATATACAGAGTGAGTCATATGTATGGGAACCCTTCAATAAGTTGAAGACTGTTGTAGATATAATACTGTAACTTCCAGGATAAGAGTTATTGTTAAAATACTCTACCTTTTGACGTACAACTGAATTTCAATATTTTAAATGTAAACACCCATTGTGTGGTACATCATTTTTAAGGCCTTTCAAAAACAATAAAGATGACATTAATAAAAAAGGTTCTATGATACTTGTATCCAAAATGGTGACTGATTGAGGTTTTAGTTTTTAAATAAATAATTGATAAAGTTCAATCAGCCGCCATTTTGGATACAAGTATCATAGAACATTTTAATTGATGTCATCTTTCTTGTTTTAGAAAGGTCTTCAAAATGATGTAGCACACAATATTTTACATTTAAAATATTCGAGTTACAACCCCTAAGTCACCACCTTATGAGGGGTTGAAATTCATTTGTACGTCAGAAGGTAGAGTATTCGACCAATAACTTATCCTGAAAGTTACACTATTATATCTACAACAGTCTCCTACTTATTGAAAGATTCCCATACATATGACTCACTCTGCATACCAATTTATATTCATGTAGGAGTTTCAGTAAACTTGAAAAATCCTGAGAGAATTCAGTTTTTGAAAGATAAATTTGTTCTTCATGAATCAAGATGTAATATCATAGAGAAACAATAGCATGAGTAGATACCCCATGGTGTAGGGCGTTTATGTCGCAACTTTTACTGTTATCTCAAGCCGATTACTGTCGATTTTTACTGTTTTGACCGGGTAAGAGTGTATGAACGGCACAATATGAGAGACTACCAGAGTCATAAAGCTTCACAGGAAAGAACTACGTGGACTATCAGCTTGAGATAACAGTAAAACTTTTTGTGTAGTTGGGAAGTTGATATTGTGGTAATTATTGATATTGAATGAAAAAGACTAATAAATTGTCAAAAAACCACTGATTTATTGATAATTGGAAAGACCGGTTTCGGTTATTACACCATTGTCAATCTCTGATAAACTCTCAATGCAAGGAGTTTATCAGAGATTGAAAGACCGGTTTCGGTTATTACACCATTGTCAATCTCTGAGAAACTCTCAATGCAAGGAGTTTATCAGAGATTGACAATGGTGTAATAACCGAAACCGGTCTTTCTAATTATCAATAAATCAGTGGTTTTTTGACAATTTCTAAGTCTTTTTCATTCAATAACAGTAAAAGTTACGACATAAACGCCCTATACCATGGGATATCTACTTATGCTATTGTTTCTCTATGGAAATATGTATCGAATAGTATCCAACTGGAACTTGTGAAATCCTAATAACGTTTTTAGGGGGGTTTTGAAGGATAAATGATAAATTTGTCCTTAATGAATTATTGAAATAATAAAAGTTCAACTTACGTGGATGATCCATTGGCTGTCACATTCTCTCCTTCGGTCTTCTTCTCTCCACCTTCCTTCTCCTTCTGCTTCTCCATCCACAGCTCCTTTGCTTTCCTCGATCTCTTCGTCACCTCATTTTTCAACGCAAGAAACTTCTTCCGCCCCTCGGCAGTCTTCGAGTTGTACGCCTTTTTTCTTTGCTCTATCAAGATTAAAATATCCTCAGTGATCCAAGGATTTTTCGCTTTTCTTAATTTCTGTCGGGACCAATACCAAGAATGATATTTCAGAATCCGCTCTCATCAAAGTCACCTATGTCACTACGCTAAGCACAACATGTGAACTCATTTTTCAACATAATGAATCACACTTTCAAAACAAACTTCGCATATTAAAAGTCCTTCTTAAAACTAAGCTCTTAATACTAATGTACAACAATACTATGCTTTCATACATTTTTTGTGTAGTTGAGAAGTTGATATTGTGGTAATTATTCATATTGAATGAAAAAAGACTAAGAAATTGTCAAAAAACCACTGATTTATTGATATTTAGAAAGACCGTTTTCGGTTATTACACCATTGTCAATCTCTGATAAACTCAAGATTATCAGAGATTGACAATGGTGTAATAACCGAAACCGGTCTTTCTAAATATCAATAAATCAGTGGTTTTTTGACAATTTCTTAGTCTTTTTTCATTCAATCTTTCATACATTACTAAGTATTTTGACGGAAACGAACTTTTTGAATAAGATATTTATAGGGAGCAACAATACTATGCTTTCATACATTACTCAATCCTTTCAAGTATGCATTTTTAAATAAACAAACTTTATGAATAAGATATTCATTGAACCTGAAATTACGCAAATTACATTAGGGGTATTCACAATGTTGTTTCAGCCAGCTAAAGTGCTATTTGATAACTCTGGATTGTGAATGCCCCATCTAAAACCATCTGCTATTAGCTAACTGCAGTAGCGATCCAAGCGGATAATTTGTGTAACTTAAAGTTATTGTGTAGTTGAGAAGTTGATATTGTGGTAATTATTCATTATGAATGAAAAAGAATAAGAAATTGTCAAAAAACCACAGATTTATTGATACTTAGAAAGACCGGTTTCGGTTATTACACCGGTTATTACATCTCTGAGTTTATCAGAGATTGACAATGGTGTAATAACCGAAACCGGTCTTTCTAAGTCGATTTCTTAGTCTTTTTCATTCAATAGCTTAAAGTTAGTTTGAAAAAGTAAGATTATAAACATATGGCATTCCTTTCAACAGGAGTGATAGCTAGAGTTAGCGGACTCAAACCTGCGCTATCTGCTATCTCGTCTGTTAATTTTTTTCTAACGTACCACTATAGCATTGAGTTAACACAGACTTAGCAAATAGCTGGAGTTAGCGAATAGCTCGACTTGGCCAGCTAACTCCAACATTGTGAATACCCCTATTATCTTGTCCCTTGTTTGTATTTATACTCAAATGACTTTTCTAAAACGTTCTAAACGTTTTTCAGTCATGAATATAACATGGATTAATTTTCCCTTTTCAAGAGTCAGGAATTTTTCAACAACTACTGGAACGGCACATACAAAAACTTATATTTGTTTTCTGTAACTATTGGACAACTATTATTATTCAAAAATTATTTCAAACTGAATCAACTCATAGCTAGTATAATTGTTTTCGACGTCTTAAACCCCACTGATTAAGGCTGTGCAAAGGCTAAAAATAAACTTTCTACTCGTGATATTTTTCCAAGTTTTTCGATTTGTATATCATCAAGCTATCAAAATGAAAAAGTTTTCTCAGGAAAACATTTTTTCGATCATTACTTTTTGAGATATGAGCGCCTGAAGTTTGAATTTTCGGGACAGAACATTTCAAATTCGGTGAGATATAAATCCATGAGATTCAGAGGATGGATTCTCCATGGTATTCTTGATCTAGTAAAACAAAAATTTTCTGAAAATATCAATTTTTGAAAAAGTTATTCAATTTACCAAAAATAACTAAACTGAAAGTTATTTTTAGTAAACTGAATAACTATCTGAAAAATTTATATTTTCAGAAATGTTTTGTTTTACTAGATCAACAATACCAAAAAGGATCTATCCTCCAAATCTCATGGATTTATCTCTTACCAAATTTGAAATATTCTGTCCCAAAAATGTAATCTTTAGGCGCTCATATCTCAAAAAGTAATGATCAGAGAAGAAATTTTTTCCTGAGAAAACTTTTACATTTTGATAGCTTGATGAAACATTTTTTTATGTAACATATTTATGTAACGTTATTTTTTTCAGTAACGTGTTGCCCTGCTTGGCTGCAGTCGGTAGAGCAAGATTTGTAAGATATATAACCCTTTTTGTGGTTCCTGGAATAATAATAATAATACCAATTTCTTACCGGCTCTCTCAGGAGCTCCCACAGTTCTCTGCTTTTGCTGGTACTGGATAATTTATATAAATCTCGGGAACATATCCAAAGATTCGAAAAATCAAAAAACTTTGAAAAATATCACGAGTAGAAAGTTTATTATTAGCCTTTGCACAGCCTTAATTCATAATGATCAGAGCATGTTAGGTGTATGCAGTTCATAAAATTTGGTGTTTTCTGCAATGTACGAGAATTCTTTCAACAAAATTGCTAAAGACACTATTACACTCTATAACTTTTATATTTGATAATAAAATAAGGTATAAAGAATCATTAGCATCCTTATATTAAAATTTGGTGTTTTCTGCAATCTACGAGAATTCTTTCAACAAAATTGCTAAAGACACTCTATTACACAGTGATATTTGATAATAAATATAAAGAATCATTAGCATCCTCATATTATTTTATTTCACTAGCTTCGGGTATTTGCTACCAACACAGATATGGGAATGTAAGGCAGAGGAAAGAAGGCGAGCTGGAAGACCGAGAAAAAGATTGCCTGATGACCTCCGGAGAAATTTGGAGTCTAGTGGAGGTGATTGGCCGTTTGGCGCAGGATCGTGATAGATAGAAATATCTCGTAAACTCTACACCGCAAGGTAGAAGAGGCTTCGATTAAGTCAGTAAGTTTCAGTAAGTAAGTTAGTCAGTAAGTTAATATAATTTATTGTGTTACCGTAACAGCATTTTGATGAAGAAATATGAATAAGGTTCAGTATTTGTTAAATACAAACAATATTGATATTGAGGGTAGGTGTAAAATAAAACATAATGGTGACCAACTCCCGAAGTAAAAATCAAACAAGAAAAATATGAACAGGACAAAAATTTATATTTGTAGAAAATATGCTCAATCTTTGGGATGTAATTCCTTAAAATTATTATTGATCACCTTTACACTTGATTATGCTCAATACTCTATATCCTCTTGACCTTTCTCGCCAATAGATCATGAGGTTGAACCCCCAAGCTAGAAGATCACGAGCCGCTACTGGTTGAGCCTAACACCCAAGTTGTCAACAGAATGTCAAGTTGTCAACAGAATGTCAAGTTGTCACAGAATGTTGTTCACAAATAGTTTTATACGAAGCAGTTGTCGATTCCTTTGTAGAAAACGAGTTGCTGTTCTTAAATGTTTGATACAACATTACAGGAAAGCAATACCTCCCAAAAAATGCAGCTCGTTTTAATCACAACAAGTTTTCAACGTTTTGTTGACAACTTTCTTTAATCTTTACCGTTACTTAGTGGGAAACAAAAATTGTGTTGATTATTTCCACAAGTTGATGCCAAAGGGTGCTGTGCTTTTTGAGAAATTTTCAACAAATTTCCGCAATTTTAAAAGAATATCGGGGATCGAACTTTGCTCTGGAGTACAAAAGGATAAAAACTGTATTGCGAAAGAAGAAATTATAATAAAACTTATACAGAAATGTTCTATCTAATCACAGTAAATTGAGATTAATTCCCAGAGGAATGCAAAAGTTTCCCTCACAAAGGCCCGGTTGCACAAAAGCCGGGTAAATTTTAATTCTGATGAACCAAATCAGAGAAGACCATTTCAAAAAGATGGATCTACTGGAATTAATCAGGATTGAAAATAGCCAGGCTTTTTTGCAACCGGCACTAAGTACCTGATTGAATGATTACAAAAGTACAACAGCTGAGTCATAATTTTGACACAGTCCCACACACATGAACTCGCTCACTCACATGAGATCTAGTGCAATCGAATCTTTATATTATAAACCTACTATGTTCTGAGTTTCGTGAGAATCGTTTGAGCCGTTTTCGAGATCCGATGAAATATAAACAGAATTTGCTCGTTTAATAGTCTAGGATATTAGCTACTGTTGCAACAATCTACAGATAACTTGACATCTTCTCGGAGATCAATTATCATGCCACTGCGTCTTTATTTCACTAGGGTCTCACCATGATCGACTACATTTAGGTCCACTTTATAATAGCAGTAGAGAAATATAGGAGAACGGCGTTGACGACTCTCTGCCTTGCTTCTGCCTCATTTTAAGGAGAATCTCACGCAATATCTTCTGATAATTTTCTTACAAATGCTGGCTATAGGCAGCCACAATCTTAATTATTGTGTCTTCGTTGTTTGATATTTTCAACATTAATGCCTAATTAAACTGTTAAACAAGTTTCCCACTTTTTTGGTGTACTTTTGAGAACAGCAACTTGTTTTCTATAAAAAAATCAATACTAAAATTAACCAACTTAAAAACTCTCGGGCCACGTGTACAGTTGACAACTTTCTTTGATCCATACAGACACTGAGTAAAAAACATAAATTTTGTTGAAGTTTTCCACAATTTGACGATAGAATGATGCTGTGATTTATTAGAAATTGGCAACAATTTGCCAAAAACTTAATTGAAAACACTTAGTATGTAAATTCAGCTTCAAAGTCGCGATCTCACCAAAGTTGTCAACTGGGTTTCAACAAATTTGGTGCCAATTTATGTAAAAGCACAACAATATTCTGTCGCCAACTAGTAGAAATCATTGTTTTCAACAAAATGTTTTAAGACTGAGAAAGTTTCCAAGAAAAACACTCCTCTCTACTATCGCATGCCCACTATGTTCTCGGAGTTAATTTGGTTTGGCAACCAGTTTTCCACTTCTCCCAGTTTTCCCTAGATTTGAAAACTACAGGAACTTGTGCTCTACAAAAAGTTGACAACTTTTTTGTGGACAATGTTTTGTTGACAAATCAAATGTAAACTCAGCTTGAGTACTTAACTTGCTTTCAGTAGGAAAGAGTTTCAACAAAAATGTATGTTTGAGGTTAGGTTAAGGTCTTCAGTGTTTGCACAGGACCCATTCTTATTTGAATGATTTATGTAACGATAAAGTTATTTTTATAACATCAATCATCATTTTTAACACCCCAAAAGCTTACCAGAACATATTTGCATAATTCTGCTGCCCTGGTAGCAGATTCAGTTGGTTTTTCACTGCGAATGCTACCTGAAGGTTAACAGATTAGCCTAGCCTACACTTCAAAACTCAGGAAATATTCAAAGTCGTAGATATTAGCCTGTAACCTGTAAGCTCAAAGCTCACAATATACAACATAAAATAATATATTTTGTTGGTTTTGTTCTATGGTAGCTAAACAAGGGCTAAATTATTGAGCCAAGTTGATTTATTACTTACCTTGACTGCTGGTTGTGAGTTCATTTGATTATTGACGTTCCATTTTTTCATCATCGGGTCCATTGGTCCAAAAGGCATGAACGGAGGTCCCCCAGGTGGTCCTGGGGGTCTTCTCAAACGAGCATGAGGTCCGTCCATCATGGGGGGACCAGGAGGTAGAGGTAATAGTGGGGGTCCATGGGGGCCAGGAAACATGGGTCTGGGAGGAAATCTTCTAGCTGAAGGTGGAGGAAGAGGACCTGGAGGCAACCTAGGAGGTCTAGGAGGTATTCCTCTAAACCCGGGAGGAGGCGGACGTCTAGGAGGATGAGGTGGATGTGGAGGAGCAAAGGGCGGTCCTCTCATTCCTGGAGGTGGCGGATGTCGCATCCTTTGGAGGCATGAGGGGTGGAGATCTGAGGGGCGGCATCATGTTGTTACGAGCCATGAGTGGAGGCGGGGGTGGCATTCTATTACCACGGCCCCTTCCGCGACCTCGAGCAGGTCCCATTTCCGTAATTAATCAATAATCAACGAGTTATAGGACTACAACCGTCAACACTCAAAAGCAAAGCTAAAAAACTTCATTCACACTGTTAAAAACCGCGTAACTTACAACTAATTCACAAACCAGATCTAAATTTCACTTATGTTATGGCGAGGACGCTATTCCTAGAAAAACAACATGGCTTCCTTTTGTAAATGCGCTCACGATTCTCGAATTTACAATCCAGTGCCTTTTAGATCTAGAACGTGATGCCACTATCGACTGCTATTTAGAGACACTGTGCTGACGTATCCTACACAAGTCAACAACCAAAAGCGTTATGTGATTTCACAGTGAGGAATGTGATTGAGTTATGATGTATTTGAAAGCGTGACTATAAAAGGTTGTAATGTAGATTTTCAACTGAAATACCGTACTGGAAAAGGGCATGAAAGCTGTCTTATTAAAAATTTTGGATACTATGATTTGAAATAAGGATTTTTGATAATCCCAAATAATTTGAATGTAGAATATTTAACTTTGTTGTAGTTGAGACACTGTGTTACTTGTGAATATTTGAAAAACACTTACTTTTATTGGAGTATTGAGGAATGCATTCCACTCTTGAAGAGGAGCTTTATCAGCCTCAAAATATGATAAAATATTTTCAACTTGAAAATGACCTAAGTTAGGGTCTGTTGAACTATTTCTAAAGTTTTCAAAGAATAAAGGGTACTTCAAGATTTTTATATTGTTTTTATAAAATATTCACTACATTCTTACATCTCTCCTTTAAAATATTTCTGGGTTTGTTGAGCTAGATGCTTGAATCAAATTCAATAGGTAATGCGAGCACATAGTACCTACTTTAAAAGCTTCTTTTAGTGCTTCAAAAGCTACTAAGAGTACTTGTTTTAGAACAAAACCAAAGCTATTTTTATGTTGAATGTTTCCTAAACTGAGTGAAACAGAAATTTTTCGTAAACAAGAAATTCCGAACGTTGACGGCAAAATGTTGCTGTGGTTTTTTTTAAAGAAATTGACAATAAATTGCCGCAATTTTGTTGACAACTTCGTTGAGAATTCTGGTGTGATCGAGGCTTGAAAGCCTGGTAACGTTTTTATACATATTTGTGTGTTAGGGTGAAAAAAGTAGAGCGGCGAAGGTAGAGGGTATCAGAGAAGGTAGCTAAGTGTTTACTTACTTTACTTTTCTTGTTCGTCGCAATTATTGAACTGCATTAAGGGAGCAACGATCCCGCAGTATATGACACGTCAAAGTTTAATCTAATATCTACCATCCCTCCTATTTCAACACAACAGATGCCACATAACATACATCAATCAAACATTATTTAACAATAAAGTCTGCTAACCTGTACGGACACAATGGAATAAGGAATTCCCTAAGTGTTTTTTTGAACTCCTTCAAGCCATCAATTTCTCTTATGTGAGATGGGATTGAATTAAATATTTCCATTCCCATATAAAATGGGCCACTCTCCAGCAGGCTAAGTTTGTGATGTGGGTAAACAAAACCTCTAAATCTTGTATTATGGGGATGACTCACCTGGTTCTCCTCATAGTCTACATTCGTCTATTTTTAAAAACGAAGATTGCTAAATCTAATATATAAATAACAGGAGCCGTCAGCAATCTCTTTTCTTTAAAATAAGGTCTGCAAGAGCGCATTGTATTAATCTTATAAATTATCCTAATGGCTTTCTTCTGCAGTATGAATATTCCATTATTCTCTATACTTTTCCCCAAAAATTACTCCATATCTCATAATGCATGTAACTAAATTTCTCCGGTTCCTTCTACCTTCTACCCTACCTTCGCTGCTCCACTCTGCTCCCACACATTTTGTTACCTACATGAATTACTTTTCAACACTTTCATCTACCTTCGCCGCTCCACTATTTTGACACATTATTTGCATACATGCATTTCTACTTTCCTTGACTATTACCATAGGTAACAAAAGAAGTATTGCTTTCCGAAAAAAATTAAGATAGCCCAATTTCTAAATAATTTCTATACGTTTCAAGGTCCCCTGAGTCCAAAAAGTTGTTTTTGGGTGTGGTGTGTGTGTGTGTGTGTGTGTGTACAAGATATCTCATCTCCCAATTAACGGAATGACTTGAAATTTTGAACTTAAGGTCCTTACAATAAAAGGATCCGAAACGAACAATTTCGATCAAATGCAATTCAAGATGGCGGCTAAAATGTTGTCAAAAACAGGGTTTTTGCGATTTTCTCGAAAACGGCTCCAACGATTTTGATCAAATTTATACCTAAAATAGTCATTGATAAGCTCTATCAACTGCCACACGTCCCATATCTGTAAAAATTTCAGGAGCTCCACCCCATCTATGCAGAGTTTGATTTTAGATTCCCAATTATTATCAGGATTCAGAAACAATTTAAACAAAAAAATTCAAGTGTAAAAGATTAAGCATGAAAATCTCTGCAATTAATGTTCAGTAACATTTTCACCTAAAATTGAAAATAAGCTTGAAATTTGAGAAAATGTGATTATTCAATTGCAAACTGTTGATTCTATTAAATCATTCACTATGAAGAGATAGCAGACCTTGTGTGTCTCCAGCGTTATTGTCCTGTCACCAGCTGGCTCAGATCTTTGAATAGTAGACTTGAAATGCGCGTGAACACTAGCGTCAGGTGATCAATTTTTATAACGGCAAGGTAAGTAGTGTGAGTGCGCCACACCAGATTCTTTTCTTAAGGCTGTGCAAAGGCTAAAAATAAACTTTCTACTGGTGATATTTTTCAAAGTTTTTCTATTTGTATACTATCAAGCCATCAATATGGAAAAGTTTTCTCAGGAAAACATTTTTTTCCAATCATTACTTTCTGAGATATGAGCGCCTAAAGTTTAAATGTTTAGGACATAACATTTCAAGTTCGGTAAGAGATAAATCCATGAGATTTAGAGGATAGATTCTTCATGGTATTGTTGATCTAGTAAAACAAAACTTTTCTGAAAATATCAATTTTTGAGAAAGTTATTCAATTTACCAAAAATGACCGAAAATAACTCAACTAAAAGGTTTTTTTTGTAATTTTTAGTAAAAATTGAATAACTTTCTCAAAAATCAATATTTTAAGAAAATTTTTGTTTCACTAGATCAACAATACCATACATCCTCTAAATCCTCTATCCTCTAAATCTCATGGTTTTATCTCTTACTGAACTTGAAATGTTCTGTCCCAAACATTTAAACTTTAGGCGCTCATATCTCAAAAAGTAATGATCGGAAAAAATATTTTCCTGTGAAAACGTTTTCATTTTGATAGCTTAATAGTATACAAATTGAAAAACTTTAAAAAATATCACTAGTAGAAAGTTTATTTTTAGCCTTTGCACAGCCTTAACACTGTCACCTATAGCTCTGATACTGTACCTTCGCCGCTTCGCTATGTATTCTGACACATTTGAATGTAGATGGTTTTTTAACATTAGTTAACATAAGTACATAGTTATACTTTTCAAAACTCTCAGCTACCTCTACCTTCTCTGATACACACTGACTTCACCGGTCCACTATTTTTCACCCTTTGTGAGAGTGATCACCTCACTCGCCATCTCACTCTAAATGCCTCTAATTTGAAACCTTTTCCCTAAAATATAAGCAATAACAACTTACTATTTTGTGAGTGACTTATTCGAAGAATCACCCCACCATTATCCTATTCCTAGAGTACATCTGATCTAGAATCTTTTTACAAAACATAATAACAAAAATGATTGACAGTACCAGCCTTGACAAGAAAGGATCTGCACACTTTCAACTCAGAAAATAATTATTTCTGTTCTAATATCAGGTGTCAGACAATTCTCAAGAGCTGTCATCTTATAGTAATAAGCACCTGCAACCCCATCAATCACCACCCCTTTGCACTATTATTTTCACAACAATAATTACCATCATTAGTCGACTGAGATTTCCCGAGATTTTCTGATTTTCCGAACGGTACCTGAATGAAAATAATAACAATGATTGGTGTAATCTGGCATGCGACCCCAAGGATTCTATACGAACAAAATCTCATGTTCAAATCCGATCGACAGCCAAGATTTGTAGTCAGAACAGGTTGAGACTCCTTAGCTGATAGATGAATTCTGAACTGTTTTATTTTCAAGAGCGGTAGACTATTGAAAAGTATTCAAGAATATGGTAGGTTGAGTGCTAGACATATTGATACAAAGATATCAAAGTGTAGTGTGTAGAATCTCTTTTTTCTTTAGGGCAACTCTTGAATATAAATAGAATCTAAGTAACCTTTTTAAAATTATTTAGTCACAATATGTTTTGGCTATATTATGCCATTATCTTGATAATATAGCCGAAACATGTTGTGCGACTAAATAATTTTAAAAAGGGTAGATTTATATTTTTATTTATATGTAGATAATTTATTCATATAGATCGATGTCTATATATTTACCTTGGGTTGAGTATACTTTTTGCTTGAAAACAGAAAGCTTATCTGCTTAGGAAGAAATACCTTAAATTTCAACTATACTAGTGTCAAATATTGATTCTCTACATTTGAGAACAGTAACTCGTCTTCTACAAAAAATTGTCAAATTTTGTTTTTCTACATTTGAGAACGACAGCAACTTATTTTTCTACAAAAAATTGACAAATTCTCGCAGAAACTACCTGTGAACAATATTTGGTTGACAAATTTGATGTAAACGTAGCTTTATACAGATCAAGTTAGTTCGTTGGCTAAAAATAAAATTGACAAATAAAATATGATTCTGATCATTTTAAACAAAAATGAACGGTTAGGCTCAACTCACACTTGGTGAGACACTCAGACCAGTCGATTCTAGTCTCTGCGACGTCACCATTTGAAAACACATACTCTCGACTAGAGTCGAGTCTCTTCTCAACCTGAGTCGTGTAAGTGTGAGTTGAGCCTTAATATTACATCAGATATACCGGTATCAGCTACCCTCTATGAAAGCAGGCAGAGAATCTACAACGCTGTTCTTATATCTTTCTCCACTGTTATTATAACGTGGACCGCACTATAGTAAAAAAAGTAAATTCGTATGGCTTTTGTTGGTGGAGAGTCCCTTGCGGGAAGGTCCCACCGCCTGAATATATAATTTAAGCCGTCAATGGGCCTTACGACTGTCATACTTCAGCCCGGACCGACAGTTTACCGTGCCCATCCGATAACACGGGAGTGATCTGGTTAAAAAACTTTTGGTAGTGAGAGGGTTTGAACCCGGGATCTCTATGTTGCTACGCAAGCACTCTATCCACTAGACCACGGATCACTCCACGCACTATAGTAATAGGAGTAGATTCCAGCTGATAATCTGATTTTTTTCAAATGTTTTATAAAATAATTGATTCGCATTTACAGGACGAACAATCTAATTTGAGTAGAATTTGGCCAATAATCTGAATTTAGTAAATGTTTCACAATTCTTCAATCAATGTGCATTTTCAGGACGAACAATTTCACAAATATTAAGAACAAACTAAAATCTAATTTCATAAATTTTCAGGACAAAAAAATAGAATTAAATAAAAACACACATATGTTGTCAAATTCTACACTGTTTTATTTGGTACAGGAAGATGGATTCGTGACCACACGTGTCACATTTTCAAAATTAAAGTTTAAAAGTTTTAGCTCAGTTTAAAGTCAGCTTGAAAATGTGACCTATGTGGACTCGAAACCATGGTCATGTCCTGTACCAAATAAAACTGTGTGGAATTTGACAACATATTTATGGTTTTATTTAATTACTAGCTGGCCCGGCGAACTTCGTACCGCCAAACAGTTAATGCATCTCATGACAAAATTTAGCTGGATGCACACCTGAGGAGGCACGATGCGGCATTTTGCATCCAGGTGCTTCTTGCTTATTGGTTTGAATGGAAGAACTCACACACACTGAATCGAGCATGGCGTGGAACGGTGTGTTAAGGCAATCTCCATAAGATCAACACTTCGTATCACCAAGCTGCGCCTCCTCAGGTGTGCTTAGCCTTAGCTTAATCTGATGCACTATACTTTTATGAAAATTATCCAACAATCAATATTTACATTTATATCTCAATATGGACTTCCTATGTGCTTAGCTAGTTTTGCAGTAGTTTGTATTTTGGATATAGTTCAATGCAGCTTGTTGGAAAATTGAATTGTATATCTCCTTGTTGCTGATTTTCCCGTGCATATTCTAAATTTACAGCATTTCTAGCCAAGTTTGGACGTCGTTCGTACCGCGGCATTATTATTAGAATTGAAATTTTGTGAATAAAGCTGCGTTTACACCGGAGTTAATAACACGAATTACTAACAAAAAGTTATTAACTTGACTGAATCGTCAAAAATTTCTAACTCCGGTGTAAACGCAGCTTTAGTAGAAAGAAAATAAAAAGACAGATCTACCGACGGCTGTTGGATGACGCAATGATATAGCTGCGTACACATATTCGTGCTTCCAACCCGCACCGAGCACGCTCCTCCCTCGTACCGCCCTCGTACCACCATCGAACCACAGTCGCACCGCCCACGCACCCATCATGAACGTTACGGAAGATGCTAACATCTTAAGCTGCGTACACATATACGCTCTTCCAACCCGCACCGAGCACGCTCCTCCCTCGTACCGCCCTCGTTCCTCCATCGAACCTCAGTCGCGCCGCCCACGCACCCATCATGAACGTTACGGAAGATGTTAGATCTTCTCGCGTTCCCCGGTCGAACCACTGTTGCTCGCCGGTCGATCATCAATCGCTCTGCTGGAGTGACGTTCGGTTGCGGAGCAGAGCGAAAGTCTGTACGCACCTTTAGATCTTCTCGCGTTCCCCGGTCGAACGACTCTTGCTCGCCGGTCGATCATCAATCGCTCTGCTGGAGTGACGTTCGGTTGCGGAGCAGAGCGATAGTCTGTACGCACCTTTATAACAGCTGTTTTCTAATTTTGTGTGTGGTCAGCTCAAAAATCTTCACCCATAATGATTACATGTAAACTTTGAAGGACCGCAGGGAAGAGTCCTGAAGTCGGATCATAAGTTTGATAGGCCATAAACCTGCTCCTGAGCATAACAAACACAACTAAAAAAATCATTAAATTCAATGTACACATAAAAAAGTTATTGAATGTAAAAATTTGAGTCTCGATTTTTATTTATATAGAAGAAGATGGAACGGTTCTACAATATTGTCAGTGACTCAGTCGAAATTTTACAAACAATCTAATTTTATCAATTTCTTTTCAAATTTTCAGGACGACCAGTCTCAACAACCAACTCTGAGAGACCGCATCTGGAACAAATCCCGTTTCACACCGTTCCCCAAGATCACAGCTGTCGAAGTAGTGATCACACTGATAGTCACATACTTCGTGACCCAAACCGCACTTCTACTAGTGCTGCACTGGGACTCCTACGACATCAACTCACGTCCCGAGCTGTTCGCCAACCTCAGCTACAACCTGTTCGTGTTTCTAGTCACAATGGAGGTGTTCTACGTCAACGGGCGCCTACAAATTTTCCTGCGAATCATCGAGACCGAATTCGAGGTGTTCGAAACCGAATCGGACGCAAACCTGGTGGAAAAGAAACGCAACAAAGTTGGGGAAATGGAGGAGACAGCTATCAGAAACTCGAGAGCGCTCAGCAATATTCTCCTCTTCTTCTGTTTCGGATACTCTTTCAACTGTGTCCACGGTATCCTGATGTGCATCTACAAATTCCGTCCTTTCGATGATCTTCCAATCACGTTTTCCTTCCTCCTGCCGGCTAGCTACACGAAAACTACAGAGAGTGGCTACTTGTACATAGTTGTGGCTCTGCTACAATGCTGGTATCTATATTTCGGCTATATAATTGTGTCTGTCCTGTATTCCTCAAGATTGTTTGCCTACAACAGTATATTCACCGAAATCGAACTGTTTCTGATCACCCTGGAGGAGCTGAGTGGTTTCAAATTTGAAAATGAGGCGGGAGGACAGAACATTTCAGCGCGGGATGCAGATCACTTGAAAAAGATAATTAGGACGCTGGGTATTCATCATCAAATCATTTTCAAGTGAGTATAAACCATGAAACTGTACATTCACATGATTTTCAAGTGAGTATAAACCATGAAACTATACATTCACATGATTTTCAAGTGAGTTATAGTGCGGTTCACGTTATAATGGCAGTGGATAAAGATAGAAGAATAGCGATGCCGATTCTCTGCATTAATTAATTATATTTCTACACTGTCAAAAAATAATTGGCATCGTTGTGGACCTAGAAAAGGATAGTAGCATCGGCTTTGTCGAATAATAGACAAGGATAGCAAAACCTAAGTTGATCTAATACTGTCATTATAACGTGGACCTCACTATAGAAACACTCAACATATTGGCGGTTGAAAACACAAGCATTGTGTCGATTGAATATAATCTAGAAGCTAGTGGCTTGGTTCTAGCTAATGAAAAAAGTTTTCAGTTGAATAATCATGTGCCAGTTTTAGGTAGATGCAAATAAAAATCATGACATAAAGTATTTTATAACTTTTACAAGAACATAAAACATCACTTGGAATGTTAGTGGTGGAACATACTCAAACCACTTGGAGAAACTTTTTGTAATTCAAAAACACATTATAAGAGCTATATTGGGAAAACCCAGACTCTATCCAAGTGAGTACCTGTTTAGTGAGCTAGATGTTTTAACTGTCAGGCAGCTTTACATAAAAAATTTAATAATCTACATAAATAAACATATGAATCTTTTCAACCTGCGTGTTTCACCATATAAACTCTGTCCCTTATCTATTACCTTTCAAATTACAGATACTATTTTATCAATTTGTAGAAAACAATTTTTATATCAGGTATCAAAGCTCATCAATGTTATTCCTAACCGTTTTATCACTAGTAAATTGGATAGAAAACTGCTAATTGAAATTCATACATGGATAATCTCGAACAATGTAATTTTGGCAATGTAATTTCCTCATAGCTTAGTATAAAGACTTCTCATGTTTTTTATGTAATCTTCAACTATTCTTTACTTCCCCCTATGCCTTCACTCTGCTCTTTCTCTTCCCTTCCTCACTCACTTTTTCTTTTCCCTATTTCTTAATAATATCCCATTATTATTTTCTTGTACTGTTAAGCATTGAACACTCGGCCTCTGCGCTCAGGTTCCTCGAACCTTGCAGGGACTTCCCGTTTTTAATATAGTTATGTATAATCCTATTAATGGTATTTTTCTTTTTCATTTTATATAGTATTTTACTTTTTTCATTAATAACCATTTTTGTCATTGTAATTATGTTTTTGGGACAAATAAAAGATTTGATTTGATTGGACCAATTTCTAACCATCCTAAAGAATTTCTTTCTCTTGGACCCAGATTTTTGATACTAGTATAGATGCAGTTCAATAGTTTTCTCTCCTGATATGGCTATTTATTACAATCTTAGATC
Organism: Nilaparvata lugens; assembly: GCF_014356525.2. Taxonomy (NCBI): domain Eukaryota; kingdom Metazoa; phylum Arthropoda; class Insecta; order Hemiptera; family Delphacidae; genus Nilaparvata; species Nilaparvata lugens. Next base: position 3,485,835 of record NC_052506.1, on the reverse strand, counting down.
TAACTAAACTAATTTTATCTCAAAATTTTAATCTCTGTTAATTCACAATTTATAGTGTAATATTTCAATTTACATGAAAAAACAATTATTTTCAGGAAAATGTCAATGTTTGAAGAGGGTGGACGATATCATCTTTTCTATGTGAATGCAAGTCTGTGCTCACTTCTATGCTTAGCCATATTTTGTACACAGGTGATATAAATTTATTAAACTCATAAAATTGATAAATAAGATTGATTTATATTATAATTTAAAGTAGTTTTTTCAATAATTGAATGATTTATTGTTTATAATAATGATAATAATAATAATACATGAATTAATTTAAAAATTTACTCATACAATTAGAAAATAAGTGTTCCTTAACAATTATCTTTGATTTATATGATTTAAAGTAGTTTTTTCAATAATTGGATGATTTGATTGCTTATAATAACTGGCTGGCTCAGGTTTGGTGTCAGAATTTTCAGGTCACACCTGATCAATTTCAGGGCCTCTGACATGACCTAACCCATGATTTAATTGGTTGAATGATATTAGATGGTTAATGGATTATGTTTCATAGCACCATAGAACAATAGTTTTTGAATTAATGCCTACATTTATATGGGCCTTGAATTTATAAGAGAACTTTCCATTCACAGGGAACATTTAGAGCAGTGGTTCTCAAACTTTTTACTTCAAGCCCCCCCCCCTGCATAATTCAGCTGTAAGCCGGACCCCCTACAAGTATAAACATAGACTACTATACATGTTGTACATATATGTATACGTATGTATGTAGGTATATACATTATACACTCAATATTTATTTACTTGAGTTTTGCACATTCTACACATAACCCAATGTTGCAATAGTTTCAATCATAATAAAACAACAAATTCTATACAAACAATAAATTATAATTTATTCAGGTACTACAGCTACTATAGTAAATAGTTGTTATTTTTGATTCTCATAGAAATTAACAATACAAAGAGCGTCTGTGTGGAGGATGAGCTTGTTTTTTTCGCAGAGTTTGTTGAAACGAGGTGTCAGCTCCGATAACGCTACTCTAAGTTCCTGGGTCACATCCAGTCTTGGTCTATATTCACTTTTCATGGCAGCTAGAGCAGAAAACCCAGTTCTACACGGATAAATTGTAGCAAATGGAGTCTATATCTTCAATGCCTTTTTACTCAAAATTGGGTGTTCCTTTTGCACACCAATCCAGAAGGATGTAAGAGAATATTCTTCGAACTTCATTTTAAGCGCAAAGTTACCTTGGAGATCAATGAGGTTTTATTTTTCTATCAAATTGAGGGAGCACTAATTGATTGAGAATATGAATTTGACAATACGGTTGATATAAATATTTTATGAGTGAAAATTACTCACATGTAATTTTGTAAATAGAAAGATTGCTTATCGTAATTATTTTTAGAATTAAATTAAAAACATTTTCCAACTAAGCTTTGCGCCCCCCCCCTGAGTATTCATCGCGCCCCCCTTGGGGGTCGCGCCCCACACTTTGAGAACCACTGATTTAGAGGATTTAGAATGTTTTTTGGTGAGAAGTTGCAAAGTTTGTTGATAAAAGTCTACTATACCACAAAAAATATTTGTAGGAAAATAAAGTGAGTTATTTTTTGTGTGATATCAGATAACAGATTCTGTTTTGTTTCATATTTTAACAATTTCTATACTATGGTAAAAGTATGGGAATTATATCACAAACATACAACGATAGATGCCTTTATTTTTGGACTTTATAAAATTAAGAGTAATGTGGACGAATTAACTAGGAGAAGGACTCAGTAAAGAGGAGAGAGAGAGAGCGAGCGAGAGAGGTTGAGAGAGAGAGAGAGAGCAACTATTGTATTGGATGAATGAATACATTCATAAAAAGATTGCTTAAATAACATGTAGTTTTAATTATGCTATCAAATTATTCATTTTATTCAATAATTAATTTATTTTTATGTTTCTAGAGAGTGACATCACATCACTTGAAAGTTAGATACGGTATATTGGCATTGAGTATGTTAGCTGGTTGTATGGTTTATTCAGAGAATGGACAACGTTTAATGAACAGGGTGAGTTGAAAAATGAAAACAAATAATTTAAAGTAATTTTTTCATTTTTACTTGTTTCAAGTGTTTGTGTTTTTGTTTCAATGTGGAAATTAGTGAAGAGTTGAAAAGTTGCACATATAACAGATAATTCCAAGTAAATTTTTCATTTTTACTTGTTTCAAGTGTTTGTGTTTTTGTTTCAGTGTGGAAATTAGTGAAGAGTTGAAAAGTTGCTATGGACAATTTATTTTATGAAATTGGGATGAAAAGAAGTTTTGGACTGTAGTCTGTTTCTTTCTCCTTGAGTTGATTGTAAATGATAAATAAATGAAATGCTGATCTGCAGGGTGTAAAAAAATGTGTTCAGAAAGTAGAGTAATGAATATAATTTTCCTCCACCTACTGTCTAAAGTACTTACTTTACTCTCTGAAACATAATACTAAAGTGTCACTTTTTCGCTCTCGGTAGTAAAAAACAGAAAAACTCCCTAGGGAGGAAAAGTGACTCCATTTAAATAACATGGGAAGCATCTCTATTTTGAAAACTTACACTGTAATAGGTAAGAAGGTCTAAGCTCAGATGAGGAAGTATATGGAGTAGTCAGTCATTGAGCCAACTAAACTCAACCAGATTTGATCAACATATGAAATATATGTTTTTATGCTAAAATTATAACGAACTTCATATCACTATACTAAAAAAATGTATAAATATTTTTTTATATTCCATGCTATTCAAAATACCAGTCAACGAATATTCCTTATTAACTAATCAAATTTGAAACAGGAACCTCATCATAGCTGTAGTTGTGGCGGCCATTGTTGTTACAACTTTTGCCGACAGATAGGAAAAATGTTTTGTATATCACGAGTAAAAAATGCTTTTTCTCACTCAGGAAAATTGTTTCCCTCGGCTTCGCCTCGGACTTCAAACTTTTCCCTCAAGGAGAAAAAACAGCACTTTTCACTCAAGATGTACACATAACTATTTGAGTATCCTATTTATAATAGTATGATAGAGAAATGATTAATAACATGTCATCTATCTATGATATAATAAAGAAAAGAATAGGCATATACATGTATGGGATAGGAAATTCATGAATGACGCAACATCACGTCTGAATTACTGGACTGATTAACTTGATGTTTGCATATATAGATTCTTAATCCTTATTTACCGAGGATGGTTATAGGCCTATTTTGAATTCATCAAGATTTTAGTAGGTCAAGTTTTCAGTTTGTCAAATCTTTAATTAGACACTTGATTACCTGCTCCTTGATGTACGGGATAGGAAATTCATGAATGACGAATCATCACGTCTGAACTACTGGACTGATTAACTTAAAATTCTGAATGTAGATTTCTAATTTACCGAGGATGGTTACAGGCCTATTTTGAATTCTTCAAGATTTCAGTAAGTCAAGTTATCAATTTGTCAAGTTTTTTATTAGACCCTTGCGGAGCATGGGTTACCTGCTAGTTCATAGTAGATGAAAGATTATGACGATTGTATCGTCAAGAATAGTCGATTGTGATTAGGTGGAAAGATAGGAACTAATTAGAAAAGAATGAAAGTGTTTATTAAACAAATCCAGTAACCTACGTCTCTCATACGGACAAATTCTAAGATTGACAAAGATGATGATTCTACACTTGTTGCACGTTGCACAAATAGCTATCAATATTATGGAGCAGTGACGTATCCAGAAAAGAAATTCGGGTACATTGGAGTTTGAATTGGTTTGTTTTTTCAGATTGGTTTCTACATGGATGCAGGTTTGATGCCTAGTGAGATCGGACTCCCCAAAGTAGTCTTAGGGAGTAGTAGGGAGTAAAGTAGTCAAGGGAGTAGGAAGCACCAAAACTTTGAGGGTGACACTGGGGGGTGTAGAGGGGTCCTCCCACCAAAGGGGGTTCCTGGGGTCCTCCCCCGAAAACTTTTGAAAATATACCTTCAATTTGGTGCGATTTTACGCAATTTCCACTTGAAAACAAACATTCCATTCAAGTTTTTTTTGTGATCAGTAGACCACTTATTATTTCGATCTTCCCTTGGAAATGTCATAGCGTTTTTGATTAAATAGCAAATAGAATGGAATGTAGTAGAATTTTATTAGTCAATCGATTGTTAACAGGAGATTTTGTAGAAGGCCTACTCATTATTAGATAACAAGATAGAATGCTTAAATTTTGGCTCCAATAAAGCACTATTTCAACCAACTTTATAGGTTTAGTTTTAACTTGATTAACAATTTTTTTCAAATTCACATGATTTTTACTTGAGTGTTCAAACTTACATTGTTTTTTTTTGGGAGGGGATAAAACATTTTTTCCAACTATTTTTTTCCCTCCTGTCCACGGTAGAAACTACGCCCGTTCATCATAACTGTGAAATTTTCGGGGGTTCTCTCTAGAGGAAGCTGCTGGAGCTTTGTTTAAGGATATGCATGGAAATGAATAAAACTATGACCAACTAGAACAATATAAGCTACATTGAATTTCTTCATAATAATAGATAGTAAAAAGAGAACTAGTTTTGAGTGCTATTTGTAGTTTCTCTATCCCCTGCTATCTAGTCCCTATGCACTAGACCACTCACTGTCTATAAGAAAATAGCTCAATATTATCATTGCTATCGCAGTGCTATTCTCTGATCCCTTATATTATATTTCTCGACTTACATAGTACAATATAACGAAAATATGGCATTAGATGATAATTTTTGTGGCTTATCCAGCCACAAAAAATCCAGGTTCCATTTCGGAGGGGATACATCCCCATATCCCCCCCTGGATACGTCACTGTTATCGATAATTTAATTGACCGAGCGAAGTGAGGTCTAAGATTCAAGTCGACGGTTTGGCATTTCTCTTAATGTTTAAATGTTTGAATGTTTATATGTTGCGCATTTACGGCGAAACGCGGTAATAGATTTTCATGAAATTTGACAGGTATGTTCCTTTTTTTAATTGCGCGTCGACGTATATACAAGGTTTTTGGAAATTTTACATTTCAAGGATAATATAAAAGGAAAAATGAGCCTCCTTCATACGCTAATTATATTAGAGTAAAATCAGACTATAGAATTATTCATCATAAATCAGCTGACAAGTGATTACACAGATGTGTGGAGAAGCCAGTCTATTGCTGTATTTCCATAAGGTCTTTAGTTTCAATCAGGTACTTGTGGATGAGAATACTGAGTGAGATCTACTGTTCACAGAACTACTAGTAGTATACTGATATTGAAATAATTGCATCATGATACTACAACTTCGAACTGAATTGAAAAATCAGAACCACGGTACCTATTTAGATGAAAACAGTAGGGGTCATGAAATGTGTGCGCAGTAGCCAGCCAGCTAGATTGCGTCATCGCCACCAACCTAGGTTTTTAACACCTATTGCCAATTTATGAAACTTATTATTTGTTAAAAACAGATGATTGGATATAAAATGACGTCAGCTACACCGGAAATTTAGCACAAACATGCGCGTGACACCTACCGTCTTCTTCTATATACCGTGGTCAGTACTACTATTCAACAATGTTTAATTAAAACAACATGAAACTAGTTTTGGTTTCTACACCGTTATAAATCACTGCAGTGAAACATCTAATAGAGACGATGCTCTACTAGTAAATTATATATTGCAGGGTGAAAAAACGAGAAAGGCAATCTACGAATGTTCCTGGATGGACAAACCAATCTGGGTACAGAAAGCGCTTCTAATCATGATGATGAGAAACACACAGGATTTCGAAATTAATTTCTACGGAATTTTCAAAACTAACAGGAGTAACGTCAGCAGTGTGAGTATTTCTCATATAATATTTGGAAAAGATCACCATTGGTTGTTATGAGAGTGTTCACACACATTAACAGAATGGTAATGTTTTAAATTGAACACGATTAGATCTTATGAAACTGTACAAAACATAGACAGAATTCTTCATTGTTGTTTCCCATCACGAACTGCTTATTATTAAATCACTTTTTGTTATTAAAAAACGACTAGCAGTCAGATATTTTACAATAAATGAATTAATCACTCACTGTGACAACGAGATCTTTCGGCAGATCCGCCATCTTCTTGGTTGTCAAGAAGATGGCTGACCTGCCGAAAGATCTCGTTGTTACAGTGAGTGATTAAATCATTTATTGTAAAATATCTGACTGCTAGTCGTTTTTTCTGATAACAAAAAGTGATAGGCAGAATGTTAATGTTCTTTATTAAATTGAATGCGGTTAGTTTTTATGGAAGTGTGATTCACACATTGGCAAAATGGAAAATACTCTTATGAAAACCATTGGTATTTTTTTTTGCCAAGCAGAACTGAATTCATTGAATAAAATCACAAATATGTTGTCAAATTCTACACAGTTTTATTCGGTACACGACCATGGTTTCGTGACCACACCGGTCACATTTTCAAGTTGACTGGAAACTTTACTTAACAACATATGTGTGTTTTTATTCAATTATGAAACGGTTCTACAATATTGACAATGACTCAGTCGAATTTTTGAATTCATTGAAAAAACCTCGCATGGTACTTAAAGTAAATGACTTAATTTACAAGCCGCACTTGTATTAGATTATATTCATAGATTTAGATCTGTATTATCATAAAGAAGAAAAAAACATTAGGAGATATTCCATGGTATAGGCCGATTATTTTTATTTTAATCTATGTTGTAGATTATATTCATAGATTTAGATCTGTATTATCATAAAGAAAAAAAAACATTAGCAGATATTCCATGGTATAGGTCGATCATTTTCAAAATTTCAAGCCGGTTTTTTGTTAACTGAAGCCAATTAATGTTGACTGTCATTATTAATGTTTTGTTTGGATGAGAGTGTAAGAATGGCACAGTATGAGAGACTACCAGCATCACATAGCTTCACCAAAAAGAACTACTAGGACTATCGGCTTGAGTTAACAATGAAATTTGCAACATAAACGCCCTATACGATGTAATATCATCTTATGCTATCTTTTCTCTTTGTTATCACCATAAATGATACAGTATCACCACAAAATGATACAGTATCAACACAATATGATACAGTATCATCTCAACTTGGTACACAACACCATAGGATATGTTTTTATGCTATCTTTTCTCCAAGGTATTATTGATTGATTCATCTTGTTTGTCCAATGTGGACTTGTTATATACTAGTTTTGTTTCAGGACAACCTCTAATGTTTCAATTATTTTTATATAATTTTATGTAATTGAATTATATTGTTTTTTACAGTTACTACAGGCTGCCTACTCCTACTTCAGCTTCCTAAACAATACAAACTGAATACATAGCTAATGGTTGAAATATTTGTTTCAATGGTTGAAAAGTAACCCATAGTTTATATTATGAAACTGAATATAGTGTAGTTTATTTTGTAAATATTAATGAACGAAATTTGAAGAAACTTTATAATTAATCTATAGTTAATATTATGAAACCGAATATAGTATAGTTTACTGTGTAAATATTAATAAACGAAATTTGAAGAAACTATTATATCAGTGATTTTAATCTTACTTTGCTTTAATCCTCAGCCCTGTACACAGGGACAATAAAGGCCCTTGAGGCCCCCTACACACAGGGACAATAGTGGTCCTCGAGCTCCCTACACACAGGGAAAATAGTGGCGTCAGGCCCCCTACACACAGGGACAATAGTGGTCCTCGAGCTCCCCACACAGGGAAAATAGTAGCCTTAGGCCCCCTACACACAGGGACAATAGTGGCTCTCAGGCCCCCTACACACAGGGACAATAGTGATCCTCGAGACACCTACACACGGGGAAAATAGTGGCTCTCCGGCCCCCTACGCACAGGGACAATAGAGATCCTCGAGACCCCTACACACAGGGAAAATAGTGGCCCTCAGGCCCGCTACACACAGGGAGAATAGTGATCCTCTAGACCCCTACACACAGGGAAAATAGTGGCCCTCAGGGCCCCTACACACAGGGAAAATAGTGGCCCACAAGCCCCTACACACAGGGACAATAGTGTCCCACAAGCCCCTTACACACAGGGAAAATAGTGTCCCACAAGCCCCTTACACACAGGGACAATAGTGGTCCTCGAGCTCCCTTCACACAGGGAAAATAATGGCCCTCAGGCCCCCTACACACAGGGAAAATAGTGGCCCTCAGGCTCCCTACACACAGGGAAAATAGTGGCCCTCGAGCCCCCTACACACAGGAACAATAGTCGCGTTCACTTTTAGCCGCCAGTAGAGACAAAGAGCCATTACACAGGGACATTAGCAGCGTTCAAACCACTTCGCACAAAAGACGAAATTTTAGTAGCCGCCACTAAATGCCAAGTCTAGTGGATGCCACTATTGTCCATTTGTGCAGAAGGCTTGGAATCACTCTTTATGTGATCACTATGAAACCATGTCATTTGTGATAATTATGTATCATAATTAGAACTAATTGAATGAAAAAGACTAAGAAATTGTCAAAAAACCATTGATTTATTGATAATTAGAAAGATCGGTTTCGGTTATTACACCATTGTCATTCTCTGATAAACTATAAACAGAGAGAAGAATTTATAGTTTATCAGAGATTGACAATGGTGTAATATCCGAAACCGGTCTTTCTAATTATCAATAAATCAGTGGTTTTTTGACAATTTCTTATTCTTTTTCATTCAATATGAATAATTACCACAATATCAACTTCTCAACTACACAAAAAGTGAAAAAATTAGAACTAAGTTCAGTATTAGCAACTTTTGTATGTATAATATAATAATTATGTATATGTTTTGACAGTAAACTCCTCTGGTTGTAATTCATTGGCAATCAGGGAAATTATTATTAAAGAATCAATCAATCTAAGTCTACAGGGTGTCTAATAAGTCACTTCATATTTTTATACAGCTATAATGTCTTTATTTATGAACTAATTTTGCTAGAACTACATTTGTTAGATAGAGCACTCCTTGAGGTTGTGTTCAACACCAATTTTCATTTGAGTTTGAAAATGCCCCCTCTCTCAACTGTGGAAGAACGAGCCGAAATAGCAGCTCGTTATGAGGCCTGAGGATATGCGGTGTGAGTACAAAGGTTATGGTAGAGGGCTGAACGAGAGATCCATGCAACACTGGATGCAAAAACAATGAGATATTTCTTAAGAATCGTTGCAACAGAGTAACGTGAAAGACCACTTCCACGAGATCCTTGATGCAGTGATTTCTTACGGCTCCTCATGAACATTTCACGAACTCTGTCAACATTCTCTGCTGTCCTTGACGTTGATGGTCTTCCTGATCGTCTTGTATCTGCGACACTCCCTGTTGTTAGTAATTTGGAATGGAAATTTTCAACGTTCTTGCATCCAGTGTTGCGTGGATCCCTCGTTCAGCCCTCCACCACCTTTGTACACGCTCCGCAGATCCCCAGACCTCATAACGAGCTGCTATTTTGGCTCTTTCTTTCACAATCAAAAGAGGGGGCATTTTTGAACTGGAACAAATGAAAATTGGCGTTAAACACAACCTCGAGGAGTGTCTACATCTAACAAATGTAGTTCTTTTTTTGTGTAGTTGAGAAGTTGATATTGTGGTAATTATTCATATTGAATGAAAAAGACTAAGAAATTGTCAAAAAACCACTGATTTATTGATAATTAGAAAGACCGGTTTCGGTTATTTCACCATTGTCAATCTCTGATAAACAAATGTTTACAGATTGATTAACTATAGTGAGGTCCAAGTTATAATGGCAGTATTTGACTAGCATTGGTGTTGCTTTCCTTGTCTATCATTTGACGAAGCAGATAGCACTATCCTTTTCTAGCTCCACTACGTTGCCAGATCACAATGTAGAAATATAATTAATTGACAGAATATTTTCATCTTAATTTTGAAAATTCAGTATTCAATCATTGAAAATTTTTTTGGAGGAATAAATTATAATTGGTTATTTTAAACAAGAATAAATTGTTAATATTACATCAGATATATCGGATAAACAAATGTTTATCAGAGATTGACAATGGTGTGATAACCGAAACCGGTCTTTCTAATTATCAATGAATCAGTGGTTTTTTGACAATTTCTTAGTCTTTTTCATTCAAAATGTAGTTCTAACAAAATTGGTTCATAAATAAGACATTATAGCTGTATAAAAATAGGGAGTGACTCATCAGACACTTTGTATAATGGCATCTACCCTAAAGATTAATGCGACTACAAAGATTATCAAAAGGGAAAACATCTTGAGTGACAATCACTTTCACAGCATTTCTCATAAAAAAAACACTAACGCTTCTCGTTAAACTAATGCGGCCACTTTGAAGTCAACTGAAAGTACAAGGCGATGTGGCGTGAATTGAACCAAGGCGGGAAGTTTGAAATCAACTAGTTAATTTAGCTTTAGTGAGGTTGAAATCAACTAGTTAATCAAGCTTTAGTGAGGTTGAAATCAACTAGTTAATCAAGCTTTAGTGAGGTTGAAATCAACTAGTTAATCAAGCTTTAGTGAGGTTGAAATCAACTATAGTTAATCAAGCTTTAGTGAGGTTGAAATCAACTAGTTAATCAAGCTTTAGTAAGGTTCACGTTTTAATGACAGGGGAGATAGATGGGAGAACAGAGTTGCCGATTCTCTGCCTTGCCACTGCCTTCTAGTAGAGAGTTTTTTGATAGAGACTTTTTTGGTAGAGAGTTAGTGGGGAGGATATTTTTAATATTCTTTCCGAAGAATGGACATTGATATGTCCAAAGCTCCGCTAATTTATGTACATGCATAACAATATGATTATTACCTATAGTTATTATATTACAAACTGCTTTTTCATATCATATACAGTTCAATAATTATTTTCTTAGTCTATATTATGTAAATTCATCTATAATTTTGCTAGCCATTTTATATAAGCCAGTATATATTGTAATCTACATAAATAAAGTACTCAATCAATCAATTCTATACAGGATAGCTGATACCGATATATCTGATGTAATATTAACAATTTATTCTTGTTTAAAATAACCAATTATAATTTATTCCTCCAAAAAAAATTTTCAATGATTGAATACTGAATTTTCAAAATTAAGATGAAAATATTCTGTCAATTAATTATATTTCTACATTGTGATCTGGCAACGTAGTGGAGCTAGAAAAGGATAGAGCTATCTGCTTCGTCAAATGATAGACAAGGATATCAACACCAATGCTAATCAAATACTGCCATTATTCATTCATTCATTCATTCATTCCATTGACAATTACAAATCATAATTATAATAAAATTTATTATAATAAAATATAATATGATTGGGAGAAGACAACAGGCATAGCCCAAAACTGTCTTCTCCCAAATTTTTACAAATAAATGTTTCAAAAAGAATAAGGTTAAGATTTCACTTTCACTTCAAAAAGTCCAATTTCCACTTCAAAACTAATGACTAAACTAAAAATTTTGATATTTAAAAACTGATTAAAAACAAGAATATTTCACTTAAATCTCTATAAATTGGAAATTTTTGAGTAATTTTGCAAAATGTTGAGCCAGAAAAGAAACACAACCACTTTTAGCACAGCTGTAAATGCATTATAACTTGAACCTCACTATAGTTAATCAAACTGTAAATGGATAACAATGATTAAATTGAAAAAGACAAAAATTGACGGAGACAAATTCTACCGAGCTGACATTTTGAATTGAATCTTATGCAGTGGGAGGAAATTTGATTGCTTGTGAATACTTTTTGAAGTGAAAAGTGAAATCTTAACCTCATTATTTTTTGAAACTTTTATTTGTAAAAATTTGGGAGAAGACAGTTTTGGGCTATGCCTGTTGTCTTCACCCAATCATATTATATATTATAATCATGATTTGTAATTGTCAATGAAATAAATAAATGGATAAAAAATAGATAAATAAATAAATATGATACTGGAAAAATTTACTACATCTTTGAGATTGAACTAATTTATTAATACAACAAATATAAACATATAGATAAGATACATTGATATAGTATGATTGATCTAGGGAAGATACTTAGATACGTTAGCACCCTGATAATAGAAGATAATTTGATTTCTTGTGAATAAGATACCATAGAGAAACAATAGCATTAGTAGATATCCCATGGTATAGGACGTTTATGTCGCAACTTTTACTGTTATCTCAAGCCGATAGTTCACGTAGTTTTTCCCCATGCAGCTGTGTGACGCTGGTAGTCTCTCAAATTGTGATGTTCATACACTCTCACCCCAACAAAACAGTAAAAACTGACAATAATCGACAGTAATCGGCTTGAGATAACAGCAAAAGTTGCGACATAAATTCCCTATACCATGGGATATCTACTTAAGCTATTGTTTCTCTATGAAGAAAAAAAACTCATAGATAGAATGCATTGATATAATATGGATGATTTACTTGATTCGTTTACTGTCCGTTAGCCTCCTCACAATAGAAGAAATTCGATTGCTTGTGAATATGTTCAAAGAGAGACGATAGCCCAAGAGGATATCCCATGGTATAGGGCGTTTATGTTCCAAATTTCAATGTTAACTCAGGCCGATAGTCCTAGTAGTTGTTTTCCGTGAAGCTATGTGACGTTGGTAGTCTCTCATACTGTTTCGTTCTTACACTCTAAAGGTAGGGGCACACTTATCGTCATCGGACGGACGGCACGCATCGGACGATTAGATTTGATGCATTGTTTTCAATTGGATGCGCATACCCATACGGATACGGATAGGTATGCGCACTCAAATTGAAAACAATGCATAAAAACAATGCAATAATAATCCGATCCGTCCGATGCGTGCCGTCCGTCCGATGACGATCTGTGTGCGTCTACCTTGAAGCTGGGTTTTCGTTTGAGCGTAAATGCCGTCGTCGACCACGACAGGGAAAGAATCTCAGATTGGGTAGATTTCAATTTGTCTACATAACCTAAAATATTATGTTCAATTACGTTTAATGGGACAGGTTGAACTTATACTTTTTTATACTTTTAAATGGCAATAAGTTGATATTATTAGAAATGTTTAATCTTTAATAATAAACACTAAAATCTGGTGTGGCGCACTCACACAACTTTCCTTGCCGTTATGAAAATTTATCACCTGACGCTAGTGTTCACGCGCATTTCAAGTCTGTTATTCAAAGATCCAAACCAGCTGGTGACAGGACAATAACGCTGCAGACACACAAAGTCTGCTATCTCTCCATAGTGAAAGATTTAATCGAATCAACAGTTGCCAACAGTTTGCAATTGAATAATCCATTTTCTCGAACTTCGAGCTTATTTTCAATTTTAGGTGTAAATGTTACTGGAAATAAATTGTAGATTTTCATGCTGAATCTTTTCCACTTGATTTTTTTTTGTTTGAATTGTATCTGAATCCTGATAATAATTGGGAATCTAAAATCAAACTTTGCATAGATGGGGCGGAGCTCCTGAAATTTTTACAGATATGGGACTTGTGACAGTTGATAGAGCTTATCAATGACTATTTTAGGTATGAATTTGATCAAAATCGTTGGAGCTGTTTTCGAGAAAATCGCGAAAAACCCTGTTTTTGACAACATTTTCGCCATTTTAGCCGTCATCTTGAATTGCATTTGATCGAAATTGTTCGTGTCGGATCCTTATAGTGTAAGGACCTCAAGTTCCAAATTTCAAGTCATTCCGTTAATTTGGAGATGAGATATCGTGTACACAGACGCACATACACTCATAAGCTGCGTACACATATTCGCGCTTCCAACCAGCACCGAGCACGCTCCTCCCTCGTACCGCCCTCGTACCACCATCGAACCACAGTCGCACCGCCCACGCACCCATCATGAACGTTATGGAAGATGTTAGATCTTCTCGCGTTCCCCGGTCGAACCACTCTTGCTCGCCGGTCGATCATCAATCGCTCTGCTGGAGTGACGTTCGGTTGCGGAGCAGAGCGAAAGTTTGTACGCACCTTTACACACACACACACACACACATACAGACCAATACCCAAAAACCACTTTTTTGGACTCAGGGGACCTTGAAACGTATAGAAATATAGAAATTGGGGTAGGCCTACCTTATTTTTTTTCGGAAAGCAATACTTTCCTTACCTATGGTAATAGGGCAAGGAAAGTAAAATTATAAAAAGTTATTTGATCAGCTGTTTTGGCACACTTGAAATTTGGACAATATTTTTGCTTATAATTTTCAATTTCTTATTTTATAGTAATTTTCTTAGTAACTAGATTTTATATAGTATCTAGTGTCAATAGAGTATTGTTATTATTTTTCTTATCGATTGTCAGAAGACTCCTCCATGCACACGGACTTGTCGTCCAAGCATGGAGTTATTCATTTACTTTTTACTTGTTTTTCATATTAATGTTACAATCTAATATATTGCGTTTACTTTGTTTTTAGATACTATGTAATGTATAACGTTTTTGAATAAATTGAAATTGAAATATGAATGTCAACAATGCTTGCCGTCGTCGACTGCGGAAATTCACGCACAAATGAAAATGCACCTTCACCCAACCTAAACAACAATAAAAATAAACATTAGTCGACAGTAATCGGCTTGAGTTGACAAAAATCGACTTGAAATTTGGAACATAAACGCCGTAAATCATGAAATATCTTCTTGTGCTATCTTTTCTCTATCGTATCACCATGAATGATACAGTATCATCACAATATGATAAAGTATCAACACCAGGAATCTCTACACCAGGAAGTTTCTACCAGGAATGATACAGTATCACCACAAAATTATACAGTATTAACACTTAATGATACAGTATCATCACAATATGATACAGTATCATCAGAAAATGATACAGTATCATCAGAAAATGATCACCACACATGATACAGAATCATCTCAACTTGATACACAACAACACCATGGGATACACAACTCCACTGGAGAAATTCACTTCATCTCGGAGATTAAACTAATTTATTAATACAACAAATATAAACATATAGATAAAATGCATAGATATAGTTATGGATGATTTACTCAGATTCGTTTACTGTCCGTGAGCACTCTGACAATGCTGCCCATTCCACCGACGCGAACACCTTCTCATGCCACATAAGCAGATGGCCGCTGCTCTTTTCTGATGGCATCTCGAAGCCTCTGTAGATGTACTTCATGAGCACGTCGATCAGGTCTTTGTCGACTCTCGACACTGCCTCCTCGATCTGCGACGCCTTGATCGATAGTAGCACCTTCATTGTCAGGTTCAGCGCGTTGTCTAAAAGCGGAGCAAACGGAAGATTAATTAAATCTAGTTGATAAAATTGAAGAGATCGACAGAAAATTTCACAACCTCCTCAGTATAGGTTGTCACTAGGATCACACAATAGTGGGGTCCACGTTATATGGCAGGTTTGATTGCAATGGTATTTCTATCCTCTTCATTTTTTTCATTTCATTTTTTTTCATCCCACTGACCACCTATGGAAGGGGTATAAGGATTTGTCAATTATAATCTGAGTCGTAATCTTTGCATTCCATAATGCAAAAAGAATTCCTCACTGGAATAAGGACAAACCTGCAACAACTCTCCCTCACCTTAATTCTGAACTCTTCACCTGTAAGAACCTTTACTCGTGTTGGCAATGAATTATAAAGCCGAATTCCTGCACTCTTTACCCCCCTCTCATACATACCAGTTTGATGAATGTCATCTGAGGTTTTGTCTATATCTGGTATTGTATGAGTGGAACAACTCATCAATCCTTGTCAATCATTCAACAAAGCGGATAGCGCTATCTCTTTCTCGCTTTACTCTGTTCCAGATCGTCTTTTAACAATGTAGATTTAATAATAATTTAAAAAATATTTCATCTTAACTAGTAGTTCTGTGAACAGTAGACCTCAGGCAGTATTCTCATACACAAGTACCTGATTGAAACTATAGAAATACAGCAATAGACTGGCTTCTCCACACATCTGTGTAATCACTTGTCAGCTGATTTATGATGAATAATTCTATAGTCTGATTTTTAATCTAATATTGGCGTATGAAGGAGGCTCCTTTTTCCTTTTATATTATCCTTGAAATGCAAACTTTCCAAAAACCTTGTATATACGTCGACGCGCAATTAAAAAATGAACGTACCTGTCAGATTTCATGAAAATGTATTACCGCGTTTAGCCGTAAATGCGCAACATATAAACATTTA
Organism: Nilaparvata lugens; assembly: GCF_014356525.2. NCBI lineage: Eukaryota > Metazoa > Arthropoda > Insecta > Hemiptera > Delphacidae > Nilaparvata > Nilaparvata lugens. Next base: position 3,469,573 of record NC_052506.1, on the reverse strand, counting down.
AACGTTCAAAAATAAACATTAAGAGAAATGCCAAACCGTCGACTTGAATCTTAGACCTCACTTCGCTCGGTCAAAATTGAAGAGATCGACAGAAAAATTCACAACCTCCTCACTATAGGTTGACACTAGGATCACACTATAATGATGTCCACGTTTTAATGGCAGTGTTGATTAGCAATGGTATTTCTATCCTTGTCAATCATTCAACAAAGTGGATAGCGTTATCTCTTTATCGCTTTGCTCTGTTTCCAGATCGTCTTTTAACAATGTAGATTTAATAATAATTTAAAAAATATTTCATCTTAACTGGTAGTTCTGTGAACAGTAGACCTCACGCAGTATTCTCATCCACAAGTACCTGATTGAAACTATAGACCTTATGGAAATACAGCAATAGACTGGCTTCTCCACACATCTGTGTAATCACTTGTCAGCTGATTTATGATGAATAATTCTATAGTCTGATTTTTAATCTAATATTGGCGTATGGAGGAGGCTCCTTTTTCCTTTTATATTATCCTTGAAATGCAAATTTCCAAAAACCTTGTATATACGTCGACGCGCAATTAAAAAAGGAACATACCTGTCAAATTTCATGAAAATCTATTACCGCGTTTCGCCGTAAATGCGCAACATATAGACATTTAAACATTCAAAAATTTAAACATTAAGAGAAATGCCAAACCGTCGACTTGAATCTTAGACCTCACTTCGCTCGGTCAAAAATTGAAGAGATCGACAGAAAAATTCACAACCTCCTCACTATAGGTTGACACTAGGATCACACTATAATGAGGTCCACGTTTTAATGGCAGTGTTTGATTAGCAATGGTATTTCTATCCTTGTCAATCATTCAACAAAGCGGATAGCGTTATCTCTTTCTCGCTTTGCTCTTTTTCCAGATCGTCTTTTAACAATATAGATTTAATAATAATTATTTAATCTTATTATGAAAATTCATTATGAAATTATTGAAAAATAAAATATCTTGCTTAATAAAATATAATTGATTATTTTAAACGAGAATGAACAGTTAATATTAAGCCGGGTCCAGACGCTCACGTTTACCATCAGTCTTCTGCTCAAGCAAAAGTCGACGGATCGTTTGGTTCAAGCAAAAGACTGATGTAAAATTGCGTCCACACGCATCCGTCGTATGTCGTCAGTTTTCCTATTTTTGTACTCACAAGCTCAGTTCTTGATATGTTTATTTATTTATTCAATCATTCAGAACTATACAACTTACAGAAAAGTAATACAGGCTAACTTACGTCCAAAACGGTTCCAATTCTAATTTTTACACCAGTCCAAAGTAGCTATAGGTTATGTGTCACTTCAATATGAATTATTGTGATATGGTTCATTGAGTCTGATTGTATACGGTTGACATATATCAGTACCTACTATTACTAAGTAATAGTAGGTATTGCATATATCCGGTAGATGAGTAATAATTATATCGTATTTTTTCGCTGATTCAACTGGATAAATTTTTACTTTCCTTGCCCTATTACCATAGGTAAGGAAAGTATTGCTTTCCAAAAAAAAATTGAGGTACCTAAGCCTATTTTCTCAGCTATATAGCAGAAAATGAGCTATCCAAGGTTTTCTGTGAACATCAAAGAGAATCTGAACTATATGCAGCTCTGCTACATGTCAATTTTTACTTTCCTTGCCCTATTACCATAGGTAAGGAAAGTATTGCTTTCCTAAAAAATTAAGGTACCCCAATTTCTAAATTTCTATACGTTTCAAGGTCCCCTGAGTCCAAAAAAGTGGTTTTTGGGTATTGGTCTGTATGTGTGTGTGTGTGTGTGTGTGTGTGTGTGTGGTGTGTGTGTGTGTGTGGTGTGTGTGTGTGGTGTGTGTGTGTGTGTGTGTGTGTGTATGAGTGTATGTGCGTCTGTGTACACGATATCTCATCTCCCAATTAATGGAATGACTTGAAATTTGGAACTTAAGGTCCTCACAATATAAGGATCCGACACGAATAATTTCAATCAAATACAATTCAAGATGGCGGCTAGAATGGGGTCCACGTTATAATGGCAGTGTTGATTAGCAATGGTATTCTATCCTTGTCAATCATTCAACAAAGCGGATAGCGTTATCTCTTTCTCGCTTTGCTCTTTTTCCAGATCGTCTTTTAACAATATAGATTTAATAATTATTATTTAATCTTAATTATGAAATTCATTATGAATTATTGAAAATAAAATATCTTGCTTAATAAAATATAATTGATTATTTTAACGAGAATGAACAGTTAATATTAAGCCGGGTCCAGACGCTTATGTTTACCATCATATTTTGCTCAAGCAAAAGACGGATCGTTTGGTTCAAGCAAAAGACTGATGTAAAATTGCGTCCACACGCATCCGTCTTATGTCGTCCGTTTTCCTATTTTTGTACTCACAAGTTCAGTTCTTGATATGTTTATTTATTTATTCAATCATTCAGAACTATACAACTTACAGAAAAGTACTACAGGCTAACTTATGCCCAAAACGGTTCCAATTCTAATTTCTACAACAGTCCAAAGTAGCTATAGGTTATGTGTCACTTCAATATGAATTGTGAAATGGTTCATTGAGTCTGAATTGTATACGGTTGACATATATCAGTACCTACTATTACTAAGTAATAGTAGGTATTGCATATATCCGGTAGATGAGTAATAATTATATCGTATTTTTTCGCTGATTCAACTGGATACATTTTTGTTTATATCAGAGCTAGATGTAGCTGCTCTGTCCTTGAAAAGGAAGGCTGCCGCAGCTGTTTAGTGTCTGCTCGGTTTACACCAGATATACTGTACTCATTTGTTGTCAGAGTGCTAGTAGGTTACTGCGCATTGCGAGCATTTCTTTTTGATTTATATATTATTGTGCAATGATGGAGTGAATTTGACTGCAATAGAGACGAAATTATCCAATATCTTCTTCCTCTTCTCTGTGCTAAAAATATCACAGTAGCTGCAGCTGCTGCAAGAACTACCTTCTTCTTCGGCATCTGGCTGGGAACTGAGCAGTGAATACTGGTTAATCCCAAGCTATATGTAGCTCTGCTACAAGTAATGGCATCAAAGTTGATTATAGCAGAGCTACACCTAGCAGAGCTACATAAAATTATCGTTAAATCTACTTATAGCAGAGCTACATCTAGCAGACCTATATGTAGCTCAAATTTTATGTAGCTCTCCAGCTACTAGTGTAAACGTAGCTACATATAGCTTTGTCAGCTACATATAGCTCTGCTATAAGTAGATTTAACGCTAATTTTATGTAGCAAAGCTATATGTAGCTCTGCTATAATTAACTTTGATGCCATTACTTTTAGCAGAGCTACATATAGCTTGGGATTAACCAGTATTCACTGCTCAGTTCCCAGCCAGATGCCAAAGAAGAAGGTAGTTCTTGCAGCAGCCACTGCTTTCGCCGCAGCTACTGTGATATTTTCAGCACAGAGAAGAGAAAGCAGAAATTGGATAAGACCCTCACTTCAGGCTAGGAAACTATACAGTGATAGTGACCTTTTGAAAGACCTAATGAGGATGATAGAGACGACATGACTTATGAAATTCGTTCGCAATGCGCAGTAGGCTACTAGCACTCTGACATCAAATGGGTACAGTATAATCTGGTGTAAACCCAGCAGGCACTGAACAGCTGCAAACAACAGTAAACAGCTGCGGCAGCCTTCCTTCAAGAACAGAGCAGCTACATCTAGCTCTGCTATAAACAAAAATCTGGTGTGGCGCACTCACACAACTTTCCTTGCCGTTATGAAAATTATTGATCAACTGACACTAGTGTTCACGCGCATCTCAAGTCTACTATTCTAAGATCTGAGCCAGCTGGTGACAGGACAATGACGCTGCAGATACACGAGGTCTGCTATCTCTTCATAGTGAATGATTTAATATTCAGTTGCCATTGAATAATCACATTTTCTCGAATTTCGAGCTTATTTTCAATTTTAGGTGAAAATGTTACTGAACATTATTTGTAGAGATTTTCATGCTCAATCTTTTCCACTTGAAATTTTTCGTTTAAACTGTATCTGAAATCTGATAATTGAAAAATCTAAAATCAAACTTTGCATAGATGGGGCGGAGCTCCTGAAATTTTTACATATATGGGACTTGTGGCAGTTGATAGAGCTTATCAATAACTATTTTAGGTATAAATTTGATCGACATCGTTGGAGCCATTTTTGAGAAAATCGCGAAAAACCGTGTTTTTGACAACATTTTCGCCATTTTAGCCGCCATCTTGAATTGCATTTGATCGAAATTGTTCGTGTCGGATCCTTATATAGTCAGGACCTTAAGTTCCAAATTTCAAGTAATTCAGTTAATTGGGAGATGAGTTATCGTGTAAACAGACGCGCATACACTCATACACACACACACACACACACACACACACACACACACACACATACAGACCAATACCCAAAAACCACTTTTTTGGACTCAGGGGATCTTGAAACGTATAGAAATTTAGAAAATGGGGTACCTTAATTCTTTTCGGAAAGCAATACTTTCTTTACCTATGGTAATAGGGCAAGGAAAGTAAAAATTGACATGTAGCAGAGCTGCATTTAGCTCAGACTCTCTTGATGTTTGCCGAAAATTTTGGATAGCTCATTTTCTGCTATAAAGCTGAGAAAATAGGCTTAAAACTGTTTATAGCCGGGCTATATAGCAGATCTCCAGTGTAGCTTTTTACTTTCCTTGCCCTATTACCATAGGTAACAAAAGAAAATCAAAATGGAAAATCAAAAAACAAAATGGTTTTTGGGTATTGGTATGAATGTGTGTGTGTATGAGTGTATGTGCGTCTGTGTACACGATATCTCATCTCCCAATTAACGGAATGACTTGAAATTTGGAACTAAAGGTCCTTACAATATAAGGATCCGACACGAACAATTTCGATCAAATGCAATTCAAGATGGCGGCTAAAATGATGAAAATGTTGTCAAAAACAGGGGTTTTCGCGATTTTCTCAAAACCGGCTCCAACGATTTTGATTAAATTTATACATAGAATAGTCATTGATAAGCTCTATCAACTGCCACAAGTCCCATATCTGTAATAATTTCAAGAGCTCCGCCCCATCTATGCAAAGTTTGATTTTAGATTCTCAATTATCAGCCTTCAGATACAATAAAAACAAAAAATTTCGAGTCGAACAGATTGAGCATGAAAATCTCTACAATTAATGTTCAGTAACATTTTCACCTAAAATTGAAAATAAGCTCGAAATTCGAGAAAATGTGATTATCCAATTGCAAACTGTTGGCAACTTATGATTCTATTAAATGATTCACTATGAAGAGATAGCAGACCTCGTATGTCTCCAGCGTTATTGTCCTGTCACCAGCTGGCTCAGATCTTTGTTTATAAGTAGACTTGAGATGCGCGTGAACACTAGCGTCAGGTGATTAATTTTCATAACGGCAAGGAAAGTTGTGTGAGTGCGCCACACCAGATTTTTGAGCTTGTAGCAGAGCTATATAGCAGCTGTGCAACATGTAGGCTACAGTAATGACAGTAATAACTACGTAGCCCTGCTACATAGCGTAAACCTAGCTTAATGGAAGCTACTATCATAGAGGAAAAATAGCGTAAGTAGATATCCCATGGTATAGGGCGTTTATGTCGCAACTTCTACTGTTATCTCAAGCCGATAGTCCACGTATTTCTTTCCCATGCAGCTATGTGACGCTGGTAGTCTCTCACATTGTGCCGTTCATACATTCTCAACCCAACAAAACAGTAAAAATCTACAATAATCGACAGTAATCGGCTTGAGATAACAGTAAAAGTTGCGACATAAACGCCCTATACCATGGGATATCTACTTACGCTATTTTTTTCTATGCTACTATTATCCCAGTGTGCATCGTGCTTGAATTAGGGTATGATCATATTGGATGCAGGTATGTGCAAGATTTTAAAGGAACAAAATCTGGAAAGAGCCATAGAAACACGTTATGACGTGTTCGTAGCTGCTCACACTGGACGCCACCAGCAAGTGCATGCATGACCACGCGTGCACTTGCACATACGTGCAACCAACTGATCATAACCTTATAATAAGTGGGATGTGTTACCTTTACTTGTTGAGTTTTCGACCCTAGTGGTGCACTTCTCAATACAATATTGAGAGCGTCAATGTTGCGGCCTCTGAAAATTCAAGGTCAAGAAAAATATTGAGGAAAACTGGTAATTATTTCAATTTCAATTTATTAAAAACACACAAAACAAAATTACAAAGATTTACGAAACAAAACACAATAAAATGTTACGAATATAAAAAACAATGGGCTTAGTGTTTGGGTGTGTTGGAGAAGAGAAAAAAAAAGAGAGGAAGGTACCTAGCCAACTATGGTTTCCCATGTAATAGGCAGGCAAAGAAGAGAAGAGAAGTAATGAGGAAAAAAAGGAAGGGAGAAATGGGGATTATCAGTTTTTGTGCTACAAATAATTCAGCAATATGACAGTTGAAACAGCCTCCCCAAACAACTATGCCATACTGCAAAATTGACTCGACTAGAGCATGATACATCATTTTCAGGTGGTTCTTATTAAGAAATCTGTTAACTTGATAAAATTTAAAAGATAAATATCTAATTTTTCTACATAATATGTATTTAATATGAACATCCCATTTAAGGTTTCCATCAATTATAATTCCCAAATACTTAGTATTATTGACTTGAATGTATTATTGAATTCAATGAATATCTCTGATAATTTAGTAAAAAACAATTTAAAATCTAATACATCGGTTTCTAAAATTTGAATTTAATGTACGGTATTACGTTGAAGCATTTGAGGCTTTAGTGGAAATTAATAACATATAAAATCGAATGCCATTGCAATTAAAAATTTGACCAGATCCCTCATATTCACACCATTAGGCAGCTTGTTGAAGAATTTCAGGGAAGAAATCCCATAACAGGCCTGCGATCGGTGGAGGCGTCTCCTGGGGATATCCAACAGCTCACGGCGCCTGGTGTTGTGGTAGTGGATGTCACTAGAGTATGTTGTATTCTCTTGAGATACACCAAGCACAGGAGGATGTAATGGCTGATGACCGTCAGTAGCCAAGCGAGCAAAGATGGGCTTACAGTAGGCAAGATGGTGGCTGCCTGTTATAAATCTTAAAGCCCTCTTTTGCAGCCTCAGGATATCAGCAGCCCCTGTATTCTTACAGCCTCAGGACATCAGCAACCCCTGCCAAATGACCCCACAGAATCAATCCATATGTGATGTGGCAATGGAAGAGAGCGTGATACATAATTGAAAGATACCTCTCAGTTACCAGGCTCCTCATCTTGAGCAGCAGGAAGCAAATGCGGGAGAGTCGGCTGGTTACCTACTGTATTTTAACTGTTCCAGCTGAGTTTGCAGAGCAAGAAAAAACCCAGCAGCTTCACTGGATTCTGAGGGTCACGCAGTTCTCATGACAAGTTGCAGATGATCCTTTAGGTCTTGTCCTCATTCAGCTGAATTGATTAGCCAGGAACCACGAGGTGGCAGATCGAAGATTCTCAGCAGATGCCTCCAAAACCCACTCAAGCTCAGCACTCGACTGTCGTCGAGATGTATCATCCGCCAACATCAGAGAAGAACCATGGTCGTTGAGGTCATTTATCATGACAAGGAACAGTGTAGGCCCTAGCACTAATCCCTGAGTAACAACCAAAGCCACTGGAAGAGTCAGGGAGTTTACATCACTGAGGGAGACAAGCTGAGTACTTCCAGAAAGGTTTTAGCCCAAGATGGAAAGAGCCAAGGCTCTTAGACCATAGAAACTCAGTAGTGATGACAAATAATGCATGATGTACATGTGTGTGTGTGCATGATAAACATATTTATCATGCATGTCTTAGTTAGTGGCCAGCTATGCAAAAAATAAACAACCAATAAGAATAAATAGGCAACTACAATATGTATTGATGCAAATTGTAGTCAACAATAAATAAATTACCAGTGCAAAGATATCTTAAAATAAAGATGTAGGATTTCTGGGATTTTAAAAGTTTTTAAGATATTCTCTAGAGTAGGAGTGGACAATGATCTCTGTATGTTTGATTCTAGTCCTAGATATGATATAGTTGACAATCGTAAGAGATAAGTTGAATAAATCGAGCATGAATATATCCCTGATTTTATAAATTATATTAATAAAACCTATTTAATAAAGGATACTGATTTAATAACATAGTCACTTCTCCTTCGTCAGGACCCACAGGTGGGGTTTGCACATCGGTTTGTTCTTCCTCTCTGTAATTGTCCTCATTGTACTGATCGACATCGATCTTCCTGAAAGCTGAACTTGATGTGTTTTTGGCCATTATTAGAGAATATAAGATCAAAATGAACAATTTGATACCGGTGATAGAATACTAGTATTTAACCTAAAATTGTCTAGTACGAAAACGAAAATATTTTCCTTCCACTCCCATTGACAGCCAGTTAAGGCAACTTAATAGCAGTGAATGGTTTGATAATTTTATATTTTTTAATATTCATATTTGATTCTACTACAGAAAAATATATTTTAAATAACAAGCGGAATGATATTTCCAAGAGTTTGATGTGAATTGTGATTGACAAATTCTAATTTCATTTCGGCAATTATTCAACTTTACGGCTTGTAAGTTGTAAGGTTGTTGAAACTGGTATAGATTTCTTTTCCGTTCGGAACAAACGCGATTGTTCCTCTACGTTGCGAAAATGGTGAGTATTATCAAAATTAGAATTTTATCCGTTTATAGCTTTAAAATCTTTTACAATAATGTTATATATTTATCAAATCTTGTTATATTTAATAATTTCTTGTTGCTTAGAATTGTTCTTACTTTGATATTGTTATATTTGTCCATCTGATCAGCATGGTTGAATTGAGAACTTCACAGTGGCATTCGTCTTTGTGGTCAATTTTGTCTTTTAAAAGTAATATTTATAATAATCAACACCTAATTTGATAAGTTTGGTCATGTATATTAATTTCCGATGTTATTTACTTGAAATTTTACTAAACACTTCTGGTTTTATCCAGTTGATACATATACCTAACCTATAAAATTTACTCGACTATCATAAAACTTCTAGCTTAAAGCACATCTTTATAATTATTGTTTAAAGGAATAGGAACATTCATCCAATGAATTATATGTTGAACTATTTCCAAATCATTTTTGATTTATTCCATTCTATTGTTTTGTTTTTCAGGGGAAAGTCAAGTGTTCTGAACTTCGTAACAAGGACAAGAAGGATCTTGTCAAGCAGCTAGATGAGTTGAAAACCGAACTCACCAACCTGAGGGTTGCCAAAGTTACCGGTGGGGCTGCATCAAAGCTGTCAAAAATGTAAGTAGCCTAAAGGTTTTAATTTTTTCCGGCTAAAGTGCACGTCCAGTGCCAACATACCTGTCATCAAATTTTTGGTTGGGATCGATTTAGTATGTTATTTTGAGCACAAAATCACAAAAATTAAACGGCGCTCACTATTGTTTTTTAATTAAACTAAGTTCAGAGTAGCAGAACTTTACATGCATTTAACCTATAAGTAGCAACCATAAGTAGCTAAGGTTAGGAAAAGTTGTAAGTTAGGAAAAGCTTTATGTTAGGAAAGCTTAGGTTAGGAAAACTCAGATTAGGAATATCATAATTTGATGATTTAAAAATAATCAAAATGGCTGCTACTCATAGGTTAAATGCATGTAAAATTATGCTACTTTGAACTTAGTTTATTTAAAAAAACAATAGTGAGCGCCGTTTAATTTTTGTGATTTTGTGCTCAAAATAACATACTAAATCGATCCCAACCAAAAATTTGATGACAGGTATGTTGGCACTGGACGTGCACTTACACATAAACTATGATTTGGTCTTTAGCTGTAATATTTACTAACTTACTATTGATAATCACACTAAAATATTCCGATGTGAATTAAAACAAAAGTTGAATGCTTCCAAATAAAATTTGACCTACGTCGTCCACCGCTGACAAACATAACCTGACATCAACATTTTCCAATCTGGTTGTAAACATGACATCTTTTGTGATCTCTTGTTTTATTAGTCTTATTCTTCTTTCCGGGTTTTAAGTTCATTGTTTCTAGTGTTGTGTTATTGGATGGGCACGTTTTATGACGGTCCCGGTTAAAGTATGGCAGTTGTTAGGCCCATTGTCGGCTTGAAAGGAAAGGTGGAATTATTCAGGCGACCTTTTCGCAAGAGATTTCCCACCAACAAAAGCCATACGAATTTTTTTACGTGTTTTTGTCTACTACGTTCCTTTCTTTTGTAATTTTTATAACATAATTTTATATTTTCCAATTTTCAAGTAAATTCCCCCCCCCCGTTTAATGATAAAAAATCAAATGAGGTGAGCTCAGATCTATGGGTGATGATCATTTTCAAATATTACTGAACTAGCAATTAATGCCTTTATATTTGCACAACGTGTAGTAGTTGTTTCTTTTTTTTTCTAGGTGGTAATTTTTTTTATTGTGAGGTGAATTTTTTGTTTTATGTATGGAAAATGTGTATTTCAATAGATTATTTTTTGTTTCAGCCGCGTCGTAAGGAAAGCAATCGCACGAGTGTACATTGTTATGCACCAGAAGCAAAAGGAGAACTTGAAGAAATTCTTCCTTGTAAGTACTGTCTTTCAATATCAATCCATAATTAATTTATCCAGTTCTTTATCTTATTTCACAAACCCCTATAATAAAGTATCAAAATATGTTTTGTACAGGCCATATTGCTCCGTACTAATAATTTTTACATGAGTTTATTTGGTAATTTTTCATTCTAGAATAAGATCTCTAAAGAAACCTGTAGGGTATTAATTTTGAAATTTTGCTTATCGCAGTAATAATTGTAAATTTCATTGCTCATAGACTATTTCAAAGTAGATTCCATCAATTTTGATTTCTATTAATGAATCTTTGTTCAAACTGAGTTGCATGCTTTGGTATGATATTTATCTGCTAAAAAAATGGTGTGCTATTTGAATCTCTTTAATTCATACTCTTCTTCCACTCTTAGTCCAGGCAATGAATGCTCAAAAAGGGTGTAGAGGAAAATGTTGGGAAGGCAATTTTTGACCCCACAGTTCTGTTTAGGGTAGTAAGGAGCTAAACATATAAAAAGTCCCTACCCCTACCCCCTGTGCTAAGGGGGTGGGGGTGGTTTAAAGGTAGGCTACCATTTTTGGTTTCTCGCAAAAAACTCGAAAACTATGCATCCTAAGGACTTGGGAGTTATAAAAATTGTTATAAGATGAATAATGTAGGAAATTATTTAAGCTTCACTTTGTTAGATAACAGTCAAGTCCTTATGATGCATAGTTTTCTATTTTTATGCGAGAAACCAAAAAATGGTACCTTCAAACCACCCCCACCCCCTTAGCACAGTGGGTAGTGGTGGGGACTTTTGATATGTTTACCTTCTTACCACTCTAAACAGAACTGCGGGGTAAAAAATTGTCTTCCTAACATTTCCCTCTACAACTTTTCCTTGACTGGACTATCATCCAAATATTTGCAATATATTTTCAACTGGGAGAAAAATAATTAGAAGTTGAAACATCTAAAACAAAGGTTGCAACAATTTTTTTAGGCTGAGATTAGACTTAGCGAGCTAATGTTAGCTTGAGATCCTATTTGTTCAGTAATCTTTGTCTATAGATTCCTTTGAATCTTTTGTCTTGCATATCCCACAATGGAACATGCTCTTAAACCGAACTTATCAAATTTTCATTGTCCATATTTAAAACATTATAAAAGTTCAAAAATCAAAAACAGACAATGTGGAACAAGTTTCTCAGAGTTTATCAGAGATTGACAATGGTGTAATAACCGAAACCGGTCTTTCTAATTATCAATAAATAAGTGGTTTTTTGACAATTTCTTAGTCTTTTTCATTCAATATGAATAATTACCACAATATCAACTTCTCAACTACACAAAAAAAAGTGAAACAGTTTTAAGGTTAGGATGATGTTGTCTCAGCTCGACTTCGGCCGGATAAAGTCGGAAAATCTTATTCAATTCGGATCGAAAACCTTATTGGCCGGATACGGCCGTGCACGGAGGAACCTATTGCAATGGGCGAGCATCTATAGCTTTCTTTGTTGGGGGATCGTTCGGACGAGTTCGGTAGGTTTCGGCCGATGCTAGCTCGGACGAAATCGTTTCCAGTGGACGGCCCACCTGTCTGTTACATATTCCTTTTTATTCAAATCAGACTCATTACCCTTCTCCAAATCAACGACATTTTTCAGTTGCTACCAATGGTTACTTATATTTTATTTCTTATACAAAATACAATATAAATGAACAGAGTCAACCATATAATGAGGATAATTTGCAGGAATATCTAAGAAAATCTTCAATTAAGTTCTGGATTGTTGATATTGCATATATTTTCATTTCATTTTTGAAAGTTGTTTAAAATATCTTAATAAATTCTTAATCATTTGATGAAAACTTCTTTATTTACGTAGATAAAAAAAACTAAACTAAAATAAACCATGAAACTAAACTAAGTAAACAACTTATTATAAATCAAACAGTCATTATGTGATTGAATAACTTCACATATCCAAACATCTTCCCCTTTTACTTTCTCAAACATTTTCTTTTTCAACCTTTCCTTCGATTTCATCTTCTCAAAAACCTCTCATTTCTCCTTAATATTCTTCCACTATCGGACTTCCCACATAGAACCGTGGAGCATCAGCTACAACATATTATAAATCAAACAGTTTTCATGTAAATGAATAACATCAAATGATATCCAAACAAAAGTCGTATCGTCCTCTGTGATTCATTGGTAGTTACGGTACCGTAATTCAGTTCAGATTTGGCCGTCATGTAGGAGGCCGTATTACTTATGTTGGGTTACTATTAGTTGTCACAAAGTAAAATTGTGACGGAAAATATTGTTAAATAATTAATAATATTGAAGAAAGACGCTCGGCTATCAGCAACGCTAGCCGACCGCGGAGATAAGGAAGGTACCGATGGCGCACCATCTTCCGCGCATCGAGACGATTTCCACCGCCTCTGGCGGCGGCTCAACTCCATCCCCTCCACTTTGGGGGAGTATTTAAAGGCCGGACGAGCCCCAGACCACAGCATTCCGCTCACAACCTTCCTGCTCCTGGTACAGCGGCCCGTTGGCTGCCGTACGTCCCTAACCTTCCATCTCCCTAGGGCACAGCGGACCGTTGTCTGCCGTCCCTGTCCTCCCATTTCCCCAGGGCACAGCGGACCGTTGTCTGCCGTCCCTGACCTCCCATCCCCCTAGGGCACAGCGGACCATTGTCTGCCGTCCCTGTCCTCCCAGTTCCCTAGGGCACAGCGGACCGTTGTCTGCCGTCCCTGTCCTCCCATTTCCCCAGGGCACAGCGGACCGTTGTCTGCCGTCCCTGACCTTCCATTCCCCCAGGGCACAGCGGACCGTTGTCTGCCGTCCCTGTCCTCCCATTCCCCCAGGGCACAGCGGACCGTTGTCTGCCGTCCCTATTCTTCCTTTTCCCCAGGGCACAGCGGACCGTTGTCTGCCGTCCCTGTCCTTTCATCTCCCCAGGGCACAGCGGACCGTTGTCTGCCGTCCTATTCTTTCCATCCCCTCAGGGCACAGCGGACCGTTGTCTGCCGTCCCTATTCTTCCTTCTCCCCAGGTCACAGCGGACCGTTGTCTGCCGTCCCTATTCTTCCTTCTCCCCAGGGCACAGCGGACCGTTGTCTGCCGTCCCTATTCTTCCTTTTCCCCAGGGCACAGCGGACCGTTGTCTGCCGTCCCTATTCTTCCTTTTCCCCAGGGCACAGCGGACCGTTGTCTGCCGTCCCTATTCTTCCTTCTCCCCAGGGCACAGCGGACCGTTGTCTGCCGTCCCTATTCTTCCTTCTCCCCAGGGCACAGCGGACCGTTGTCTGCCGTCCCTATTCTTCCTTCTCCCCAGGGCACAGCGGACCGTTGTCTGCCGTCCCTATCCTGTCTGTCCTTCCTTTTCCTACTTCACTGGAGTGGAACCGAGGCCGTAAGGCCGATACAAAATTACATCAAAGTGGTGTCATCAGAGAAGAGAGCGACCTTCACGCCGTCAGAAGCACCAGGAGGTGCTGTTCACGCCAGCTGAGGCACAAAGAAGAAGGAAGAGGAACTTCGACTTGCCTCCTTTCCCCGCCCACATTACGACTGAGCAAAGTCATCCAGGAGCAACACCTGGGTATCAATCACCCACCTCTGAAGCTACTCAGGGTGTACGTGATATAGTAAAGATGATGTTTTCTCGATCCATCCCGAGCTACAATGTATTAACACACTTTTTTCTATGTATTTCAAACGACATGCAGTCAAATATTTAAGTAAATAATAAAATTATTTTAATCACTGACTGTAGTCAGTCTCGCGATCATTTTCAACAGTCAAACTTCTCCCCAAGGTAGTTTGCTGTTGAGGCTTGATTACACTTTTTTCTATTTTTACTGTTGAAAATGATCGCGAGACGGTCGAAAGTACTACAGTCAGTGAGTAAAAGAATTTAAGATAATATATCAATTTATTGAACCCATTATATCACACATGTAATACAATAAACAGTTGAACATCGTCATAGAGATTAATTCGAAATAAGCTACAGTAAGAAACTATACAACAATGAAATATGATAATTGGAGAAAATTATACCGATATAATTAATGCAATGCGCTTATACTTGTATTTATACAATAATTTGTAAGTTTATTTATTATTTTACAAAGGTGACTTACTGGTATTTTAAGCCTAGGTGATGGGATGAATGATAATACAATGAAGGTAGAGTTATGAATGAATAAAATTATAGGTTATGCTATCCACTTGAATTGATTTGAGTCCACTTTTCAGTCCAGAAATGAATAATCTAGAAATTTTGAATTTGATTTGCTAATATATAACTTGTAAGTGCCTATATCTACTAGCTATCACAGAAATCTATAACTCTATAGTAGGCCTTTGCAGCAAGAAAGCTGTATAAAGTACTTTTGAAAATGCTTATTGATTTAGATTTCAACTTGGCAGGCAATTTGTTTTATAATTTAACACCAATGTAAGATGATATTTTCTCATACAGTTTCAACCTATGCTGTCTTGAAGCTATATTGTTTCTACTTCTATACTTCGTGAAAATTTTCTTCAGACTTGGAGGAATTTGCGGCGGAGAGAAATGGAGGGAGGTCAGCCAATTACAGAGATGGATTGAGTCATAGGTGGAAGCGTAGTTGTCAATTTGTCGAATAGAGTCAGTCGAGTCTGTGATTGCAGAGAGGAAACTTCCTAAGTTTAACATGAGCGCTTGAATACTCACTGGAAATTAGAGAACGCTGGCCGGTACACAACGGCAACATAGCCGCCGTTGTATCCCTGCCGCTGTATGCCTTCTCTACTGCGCATGTCCATCCCAAGTCGGAAGTTAATTTGAACAAAGTATTGTGTTATGATCGCGTTCTTATGCATTTGTGACCAGTTTCGAATCACGATCATAACACTAGAAGTAGATAATTAGATTATTACTTGAATATTCGCGACTACATGTCGTGTGAAATGCAAAGAAAAAAGTGTGTTACTATTATTACTTAAGCACCAGTGTTTTATTTATATTTTCATATTTAATTCTGATAGACCTTATGTATTTGACTTAACTAAATTAACTATACAAATTTAAAGAAAACACTGGTGCTAAAGTGGCCTAACATAATAATAGCATAATGGAATAATAGTAGCACTGTCTCTCCCACATGACGGCCAAATCCTCAATATTTAACGTTGGTTATTGAGGATAAAAAAAGAATTCAATAGTTTGTTACTTTCCTTGTCCTATTACCATCGGTAAGGAAAGTATTACTTTCCAAAAAAAATAAGTTACCCTAATTTCAAGTTTTCTATACGTTTCAGGTCCCCTGAGTCCAAAAATATGAATTTTGGGTATTGGTCTGTGTGTGTGTGTGTGTGTGTGTCACGATAATTCCATTCCTAATTAACCGATTGACTTGAAATTCTAAACTTGTGGTCCTGATCCATGATCCAAATTCATTCAAAATGGCGGATAATGACTAAAAACCATGTTTTTCACGGTTTTCTCGAAAACTGCTCTAAAGGTGCGTACAGATTCACGCGCCGCGAACATGAGCAATTCACTTTTAATCAGCTGATGCCAAGCTTTTTATATCTGTATCTTACCGTTTCTGTAGAAATACAGATATAATCAGCTGATTAAAAGTGAATTGCTCATGTTCGCGGCGCGTATATCTGTACGCACTTTAACGATTTTCTTCAAATTGCTACCCCAGATATTTATAATCCCTATCAACTGACATGATTCTAATTCTTGGGAAAATTGCAGGAGCTCCATAATATTCTAAAGAAAAATTGATTTTGTTAAATTTCTATCACAATTTTCTCGAAAATGACTTTTTTCCAATTCATACCCAGTTATTTATCAGCTCTCGAATGGCATGAGTCTCCTTACTGGGAAACTTAACAGGGGGTTCACCCCATCCTTGAGAAATGGACTTTGTAACCTCCTTTTCGTGCACGAGGTAGATAGGTAGAGCAGCTTATTCAAAAGAACACATAGCCGAGGTATTTTATCTGTAGAACAGCTGTTTTGATGACTTAGAAAATCATCAAATTTCACAATTGTTACACAAAGAGAATGTACTCTGAAAGAAAATCATCAAATTTCACAATTGTTACACAAAGAGAAATGTACTCTGAAAACAACGCGTAAGGAAATATATTAGTATGATCGTAGTAATGAAATATGTAGCCGCCAATCGTCATTATGTTACTTACTTACTTTATGTGGCTCTACAGTCCTGGGTGGACTTTGGCCTCCTCTACATAATGCCTCCAAACTTCTCTCTCCTGGGCTCTTCGTCGCCAGTCTGCCACTCCTAGCAGAGGATCGCTAGCAAGAAGATCGCTAGCAGAAGATCGCCCAGGACGTCATTCAGCCATCTCCTCCTTGGTCTTCCTCTTCTCCTTGTCCCCATCATCATCTCATCCATCATCTTCAATGGGACTCTCTCTTTACCCATCCTTGCCACTTGACCCAGCCATTCTATACGTTTTGCTTTTATGGACCGTACAATGTTTTCTTGCCCAATGGCATCTCACTATTCTACCTGGCTCTCCAATTTCCATCATCCCATTTTGGTCCCCAAATCCTTCTGAACATTTTTCTTTCAAATGAGCTCAGTGCTCTCTCATCCTTGCTCAAAATTGTCCATGTCTCCGATCCGTATGTCACAACCGGCTTTATTAACGTCCTGTACATTTTTTCTTTTGTTTTACGCGAAATGAGTCTGCTCTTGAAATTTTTTGGTTTGCATATATGCACGGTTGCCCATCATGATCCTGTCATATATTCATTACTCGTTCTATTATCACCAGTTAGCATTACCCCAAGGTATTTGAACTTACTAACGCCTTCTATTTCACAACCATCTGATATTTCAGTTATTTACCTGTCTCCTCTCCTCTGCTCATTTGCTGACATTCTCATGTACTTTGTTTTTTCAATGTTTATTTCCAGACCCACACTTCCAGCCTCATCCCTCACTGTACAGAAAAGTTCTTTTAGATTCTCTTTATTTCTTGCAACTAACACCGTCATTATGTATTCCCCTAAATTATTCTCGTTAAGAATGAGGCTTACAGTTCAATGAGCAAGGAAGTTGTGTGAGTGTACCACACCAGATTTTTTCTAATTCTAATAGCGTACATGTTGTGTGTGTTTTGCAGAAGAAGAAGCACAAGCCATTGGACCTGAGACCAAAGCTGACCAGGGCCAAGAGGAGGGAACTCACAAAACACGAGAAGAAACTGAAGACCATGAAGGAGATCAGGAAGCGAAGTGTCTTCCCCCCCAGGAAGTTTGCTGTTAAGGCTTGAATAAATTTTTTTATTTGAATCGCACTGTGATTTTTATCTGAAGCTGCCTAATCAATTTGGTCCAATTATACATATTACATCATATAGTGAGGTCCACGTTATAATGGCAGTGTTGATTAGTAATGGTTTGCTATCCTTGTCTATCATTAAACAAAGCGGATAGCGCTTTTCAATGTGGAAATTAGTGAAGAATTGAAAAGTTGCACTTAACCTTTATTTGGACAATTTATTTTATGAAATTGGGATGAAAAGAAGTTTTGGACTGTAGTCTGTGTCCTTAAGTTGAAATGATAAATAAAGAGGATAGCGCTATCTCTTTCTCGCTTTGCCCTGTTGCCAGATCGTCTTTAATTAACAGAATATTTTATCTTAGTTATGAAAATTCATTATGAAATTATTGAAAAATATAATTTCTTGCTTAATAAATTTTGATAATTAAAAACGAGAATGAACAGTTGATATTACATCAATAAACCTGTATTACCTACAGTACCGTCTTTAGAAGGCATTGACAAGACTGTGGATTGGCAACGTTGTTCTATCTTTCTCCACTGTCATTATAACGTGGACCTCACTCTAGCTTATGATATCTTTTCTCTACGATATATCATAGCTTATGCTAATATTTGCTCTATGAAAGTGTACTTATAGGCCTCACAAGTCACAACTGTAGCGAACACGGCATGGTCACTGCGGTGGCTAACAGCTGTTTACTCCGGTTTCCTGGCCTTATGTAATAAGTAGCTACTACATGTTACAATAGTATTGCAGAGCTATATCGTGCTGTAATCAAGGTCCAATTTTACAAGAACGAAAACCTGGTTTGAGCGTCATTTTGAGTCCAAACCACAACAAAGAATCATTTTGCTGAACTGATTTAAAATTATCGGAATAGATCCAACTGACGCTCAAACTCAGTTTATTCTCGTGAGTTTGGTGATGTATTTATTCAGGAGAAATATGTGGTTCAGTCACGTGACAGCCATCTACACCACAGTTTTTTTCATTGAGGTATCATTTTCTTAGTAAATGATACTACCTATTTGTTTTACTAGCAAACCTTTCTCTCATCTTTACAACGATCTATACCAGTTTCTCTTTTTCATTGCGATATAATTTTGCATCGAACAAATGTTGATTCTCTATCTTTATTTCAATTTACTGGTATTATGTGAACAGGATAAGGTGGGTCATCGATTGAGTCTACTCAACTCGACAGAAGTTGATTTCTAGACACAAAAATTGGTAAATTGTTGACTATATAGTTGCGGTTGAGTGCAACTCAGCATTTGAATGGGAAGATTTGATACCTAGAACAGTTTGAAGTGCATCTCTGTGTAACTTGAGTAATGGCACAGACATCTCTAGGTTTAAAAAGAATTATCATGGAAGAAAGAATACCTTTCTTGGTTTTCTTTCTTCCATGAGAATTATTATAAGGGTGTCATACACAGAGCCAGACAAAATGGCCGCTCCGACTTCGTTTTAGCATTGCAGTATAGGTGAGGGGAGAACGAAGACGGCGCGCATGCAAAAGTTCTGTCAAGCTGTCAGAAGGGTAATCAGTGAGGTACGAAGAGAGCGCGCTCTCTACGATTCGAGTTTGACAAGGGTTCAAAATTCAGGCTGAGTATATATAGCTTGAAACATAAGTCTCCACTTTAGAACGAGCGTTAGCGAAGTTCTCACTTGTGACTTACTGGAGGCGTTTTCTGCCTGTTTTTATATTTGACTAGAACTTTAGAGAGAATTGATCAATCAGCTTCAATACTGTGGAAATGCTTGAAAGTTGCAATCATTTCAACAACATAGAAGTCCAAATTACTTCTATGTTGTTGAAATTACTGTACCGGTATTGCAGCTTTGAAGTAATTAGCAGAATCGAACTCCAGTCAAAAAATAAAATTAACACTTAAAATTAAACACAAAAATATAATAAAATTAACAGTTAACATAAATTGAAGTTCACTGGAATTCATATCAATAAATTCGGCTTTTATCTAATCACTTCAACACAACTGGAGAACAATAACTGAAATCTACAATATTAATATTTTTCGCCACACTGCACAGAAAGCAGTTGTTTTCCAGTCTCTACGTAGATCTGAAAGACATTGTTTGCAGACGACTCTCGTCTGACGCCAGGTTTCTTTCCGGCCTAGGCCGGAAACAGTACCCTTTCCAGCCGCTAACATGGAACTAAGAAAGGTGATCAGAAAACTTTTCATTATTTGTGTTCATTATTCAATAATGAAACATTTATAATAATAACATCTTATTGTCATTTGAAAGAATAAGAAAGTATAAACTCAACCTCCCACATAATTGAACATCATCTTTCTCTCAATCTTTTCTAGTCCTCGGACTTGAAAACTGATTTCGAGCCGAAAAAATCTCATTTTCTGCTCTAGGTGCGAAATATACTAATTCAATATTCACCATTCGGTCCTCAACATGTCGATTTTTTTGAAGGGGTTTATTGAAGAAAACTAGAAGATAAGTAGTAGCATGTATGTTTATATATAATTATATTATCATAATTTCATGAAAGCAAGTAGAGAACAGTTAGAAAAAGGTGCGGCAATTACCAAAGGAGCGCACTGAAATGACGCGCGTCTTCGTACTCTCAAGGAAATGATTTATGACCAACCTTCAGCCAGGTAGGATGCGCGTCCTCTTATAAGTACTTTCGTAGGTGAGGCCATCTCACTCCAGACGCATCCTCACATTTTCTATAATTATGCACAGGACATTTTTTGTCGTATTAGGCCTTCTTTGACACCTTTACTGTATAAAACCAGGTGGTCACCTATACATTTAATAGTAGTGAACATGAAAGAAATAGGTTGTAATGCAATGACTCATTTTATTATTAGCGCACATCAAGATGGCCTCTGGTTTTCATTGTTTCAAATGGCTGTAAAGGGCCATCTCGTTACCTGCATTGCGACCACCTGTCTAGCAAAGCAGTCTCACCAGCTGAACCTATAATCCTACTTTTACAACGTTGCCAGCTTCCAGCTGGATTGGCTTGCGAGCTGACTATCTCGCTTATTTTAGTGAGGTCCACGTTATAATGGCAGCCGAGAAAGATAGGAGAACAACGTTGCCGATCCTCAGTCTTGTCAATGCCTTCTATAGACGGTAGCTGATAGAGGTTATTATTGATGTACCTAGTATTAACCGTTCATTCTCGTTAAAAACAATCAATTATATTTTACTAGTAGTTCTGTGAACAGTAGACCTCACGCAGTATTCTCATCCACAAGTACCTGATTGAAACTATTATGGACCTTATGGAAATACAGCAATAGACTGGCTTTTCCACACAACTGTGTAATCACTTGTCAGCTGATTTATGATGAATAATTCTATAGTCTGATTTTTACCCTAATATTGGCGAATGAAGGAGGCTCCTTTTATATTATCCTTGAAATGCTAAATTTCCAAAAACCTTGTATATACGTCGACGCGCAATTAAAAAAGGAACATACCTGTCAAATTTCATGAAAATCTATTACCGCGTTTTGCCGTAAATGCGCAACATTTAAACATTAAGAGAAATGCCAAACCGTCGACTTGAATCTTAGACCTCACTTCGCTCGTTCAATAATGGCAGCCGAGAAAGATAGGAGAACAACGTTGCCAATCCTCTGTCTTGTCAATGCCTTCTATAGACGGTAGCTGAAAGAGGTTTATTTATGTAATATTAACGGTTCATTCTCGTTTAAAACAATCAATTATATTTATTAAGAAATTATATTTTTCAATAATTTCATATTGAGTTTTTATATTATAAGATGGAATATTTTGTTAATTAATTATTAATTTTACATTGTTAGAAGACGATCTAGCAACAGAGCAAAGCGAGAAAGAGATAGCGCTATCCGCTTTGTTGAATGATAAAGATAACAATACCATTGCTAATCATACACTGCCATTATAAAGTGGACCTCGCTGTAGTCGATTTTAATTTGTTATAATATTATTATTCGTGGAAGGTGAACCAGACCAGCTTTTAGACACTGCCATTTAGCAGACTTCAAAACCAAAACTTTAACCGCAGTCGTAGAATGATGGCATAGACAACGAATCTGACGTCATCACAAATGACACCATTTTAAGATGGTTGAATTTAATTCGATGTCATACAACTGATCTCGTGTCTTCGAAAAAAAAGGATTTTTGTGTTTCATCTTTAATCAGAAGATGTAGCTTGAAAGTATACCCTAATTGAATGCGGCAAAAATCACAACAAAAAATCAAGTATCACAAGTTTTATTATGTTTCAACAACATACAAATTATTCTCATATCTAGACAAAAAATATAACAGTCCATATTTTACAAATAGGCTAGTTACTATCAATTTTTCTTAATTATTCAATATTTATAAATATTATACTTATTGAAAGCAAAAATCTACTCGCAGTAGGCCTATTCAATTTTTCCAGCAGAATAGTTTCACTTGGATTACCTACCGTACCATATTGGAAATTGATCTGCAATTTTACATAATATTGATAGTCTAGTATAAACTAAAATATACAAACGTTTTATTCATCTTAGTGCAAATTATGAAAATAAAAAATTATGGAATGATCTTGTTCTATTAAATTTAATCTTTGAATCCAATGAAACAATTTTACATAATTTTGATAGTCTCTAGTATAAACTAAAATATACAAACGTTTTCTTAGTGCAAATTATATAAAAAAATATGGAATGATCTTGTTCTATTAAATTTAATCTTTAAATCCAATCAAAACAATTTTATTTCAAATATACAGAGTGATCAAAAAGTCGCTCAATCCTAACCTCAAAATGTTTTGGTTTGTGTTGCGTGACCTCTGTTGTTTCGATCTCTGTTGTTCCATCTCATATTAACCCTAATTGGAATAATTGAATCGGCCTGAGGAGAAAGGGAACATGTCAAAATTTTTCATTTTTTTATGGTTGAAATGAGTTGTTTACTGTGGGATACATCGATTGGAGTTGAAAGGGAACATGTCAGCATTCTCTTTAAACGAGAAACATATACCGTATCTATTTTTGCTGTACTGGAGTGAAAGGGAACTATAACTAAACTGGAACTTATAGTCATGACACACATGTTTCCTTTCAACGCCGAAAATTCGAGAATCAACTGTTTGTCAGTTGCGATTTTTATGCTTTTGTTGTTACAATAAACACCTCAACCGAAAGCAATCTAACCTCGAAGCAACGCGTGAATCAAAGACGTGTTGCTTTGAGGTTAGATTGCTTTCGGTTGAGGTGTTTATTGTAAAAGTTGAAGAGTGATAATTTATAATATCATCATGAGTAAGATAACAAAAAAGGTAAATCAAAGGTAAATCATAAAGGTAAATCATAAGGTAACAAAAAACTCAATTTTAAGGGGTGAATCTTATAATTATAAGTGCTTACACTGGATTAAAATTGTTGTCTTAAAAGAGTTTGCACCCCAATGACAAAAAACAATCTTGAAATTATCAATACTTTAATCTGTATTCAGTTTTTTCTCTCCCCTGAAAAATTCTGACTTTTGACATGGACCCTTTCTCTTCAGACCGATTCAATCAGGGAATATTAATAATATTAGAATCTAATTGGAATATTAACTGCTAAACGAAAATCAACACACGTGAATTTATTCAGCATTTTCTTTCAATCTCTTTAATCCTACTGGGAATATTAAATCTTAAACGAAAATCAAAGACAATTTCTTCATAACGTTTTACAAAAGATTAAGGCACTTTATTTTCAACTTGTCCAATCACAAAACCTATTCTATGGTGTTGTAATCCATCAGTTACAACCTCTATCGTGTTGTAAACCATTTACAATTGACTCCATGGTGTTGTCATCTATTCTATGGTAACAACCATTGATTCTTAGGTGTTTTAATGCACTCTATGGTTGAGGAGTGGTGCGAATGTATTGTTTGCCGGATGGAAGCATGTAGTTGCTGATCCCCTTCGGAAACAGGTCCTTGATCTCTTCATTCTTGACGGTTGGCAGTACCATACAATCGCCTCCTTGCTGAAACCGTGAAAGGGGCATTGGATTAACAGAGCTATTAATTGGTGGAGGCCAAAAAATTAGAGTGTGATCACATTGGCCCATATGAATGAAGTTGAGCATTTGCTTATACTTCTAAATATGAAGCATTTGCTTCATTTTCTAAGAATAAACGTGAGCAAAACCTTTTGCTCATGCTCATCAAAAAATAGTTTGAGCATTTGCTCAAAAGTAAAAGCTTTTGCTCAAAATTGTATGAATAGAATAAACTAGAGCATTTGCTCAACTTTTGGAGCAAATGCTTCAAAAAAGGTGAGTCTAGTCTAGAGCAGCTTATCACCTTTTGCTCATAGTAAAATGGCTCAACTAATTCGTATAAGGAAGAGGAAACTATACCAGATACGATCACAACCAATAGTTGAGAACTATAAAACTCTTTTTAGATTCAACCATGATATATATCACCATTATCCCTACAAAAGAATAAATACAAAAGATAGCTAGCTACCTGTTATAAAGATAGCCATCACAAAATAGGAAATAGGCATTTAAGAAGTGAGAGTGTAGACGATTATAAGAAGGCTACTGATATTATAAGAATATGATGAATTTTCTTATAGAGATGCTATTATTTCAAAATTCTAAACTCAACCAACCTAAAACTCTATTCATAAATAGAAAACAGAGCAGACGACGCAAACACAAGCGGTGCACCCAAAGACCTTAAAGAGATATAGACCCACAATGCCTATGCCTTCCCGATGATAGCTCTTACTTGAAATTGAAGGCCGCCATTGGAGTATTTTAGCACGAGATATTATATATATATATAATATTTGTAATACTATAGATCACAAAGGCATTGGTGGCATTGGTATGTAATAATCTTATGGGTTGCCCCCTCAATGACGGATTTCAATTCCAAGTAAGACACTAGCGCTGCATGTGAGTCTATGCATCTTTAAGGTCTTTGGGTGCACCCTACTTGCATATTTAGCGCTTCCGTGAGCTATAAAAACAAAGTAAGGCTACAAAAGCGAATCAGCTGATGAAAAATCTTTAAAATATGTGAGCATTTGCTCCAGAGTTCAGGAGCATAAGGTAAAGCTTATTCATATAAAAATGAGCAAATGCTTTTGCTTCTACCTTTTGCTCATGAGCAAAACCTTATGCTCCATGTTCTTGCTCATGAGCATTTGCTCTGGTTTTATTCATATGGGCCATTGAATACGTGAATGTGCAAGTGAGAAGCAAATACGTATACAGAGTGAGTCCCAATGCTTTAGATGACTTCTCTCTACTGTAGTTGAATGATAATAATAATTGCTCAATGCCAATGATTTACATCTAGAGAAAGTGTATTTACAATAATACAGAGACATACAGAGTGAGTCATATGTATGGGAACCCTTCAACAAGTTGAAGACTGTTGTAGATATGATACTGTAACTTCCAGGATGAGTTATTGGCCGAATACTCCACATTTTGACGTACAACTGAATCTCAACCCCTCATGAGGGGGTGACTTAGGGGGTTGTAACTCGAAAATTTCAAATGTAAACACCCATTGTGTGGTGCATCATTTTTTAAAGGTATTTTTCAAGCAAGTGAAAGTGCGTACAGATATACGCGCCGCGAACAAGATATACAGATATACGCGTCGAAGGTGCTGTATGCACCTTTAAGGACTCGCCACACCAAGCTCGCCAGTACCGCCGAGGTAGTACCGCTGGTGGTAGTTTTCTCGGCTGAGCACGCCACACCGAAAAACGTCCGCTAGCGGTAGTCTCCGAGTAATGAGTCTAGTAGTGGGGGGAGGGAGTCCAACTACAGTGTGGGAGTGAGACGTACTAGTTGCGTTGTGCTGCAAGGAGGAACGCCGAATGAGTCATCACTCTGTGCGCATGCGCTACCTCTTCGAATCGCCTGCCATGTATTCAGGTTGAGCGCGCCACACTGAGCTCGCTTTGTCCGCCGTACTACCTCTCAGCGAAGTTTTGTTGAATCGCCTAGCAGGCGGTCGTAGGTGGTAGTGCGCCGTACTACCGCCGCGGTAGCGAGCTCGGTGTGGCGCGATCAACCTGAATACATGGCTAGCGATTTTTAAAACTTCGCTACCGCCGCGGTAGCGAGCTTGGTGTGGCGTGCCCTTTAGACGATTCATTATTTATTTAGGCCCAAATTCACACGAAAACTAGGTTTGAACGGCAGTTGGTTCTAAGTCAAGATGATTTTGATTTGATTTTGTAATATAATTTTTTGTTCATTTAGAAACAACTGGCGCTCAAACCAAGTTTTCTTTTGGTGAATTCGGTCCTTAATCAAATTGAATATCAGACAACTAACCTTCCAATCAACAGGTGTAGCCACTTTCTTCGTGTCGGTCAGCTGCATTGAATCAATGACTCGCAGAATTTCACTGTAACAATAAGAAATATTTTTCAAAAACTCAATAATCGGTCAGTTCATTCAGGTAGGCTACAACGTTCAATTTCACAAACTTTTCACGCAAGAGGTGAAAGTTTAGATGTAGAAATTTGATAAAAACATTAAGCATACAAAGACTAACATAGGAGCACGACGATTATTATGATATTAGTGATTAGATAAGGCTCCAATTACTGGGTCAATAGCTTAACATATAACTTAACTTATAACATTTTCAGAACAACTCATTTGAGAAGTATCTTACGCATTATTTCTATTTAAAAAAAAAAACATCTCTCTTAGAGAGGTACTCGTCACCGGCACTCAAACTGTGGTTTTGCTGGTTTCGCCGAATTAGTATATTATCATGTTAAAAAATTATACTTCTTATTCTAAAATATTACATTTTGTAATCTGTGTTTATTTGTTAACATTTTTTGTAAGGCAATAAATTTGATTTGTCATCCCATTACACGAGCACAAGCCTAGGGTTCATGAGAGCATCAACTTTTGCAGGAAAAAAGAACAAAGCGCACAAAAAAGAAAAATATGACTGCAAACTATGACAATATTTCTCAAGACTAGAGTTTTTTCGCTGATGATGATGCCTACTCAAGCCCTAGGCTTGTACGTGGATAGATGCTTCAACCATCGACTGAAACGACCATTATGCACTACCTCCGTAAACAAAGCCGTAGTGCATTCGTGTGACGTCAGCACAGGTAGGGCTCCTACACCAATACAAATTCGTTGATTTCAGCTGATCTATATTAGCTGGTGTTTTTATTGGTGTAGGAGCCCTACCTGTGCTGACGTCACACGAATGCACTACGGCTTTGTTTACGGAGGTAGTGCCATTATGCCGCTCCACACTCTCGCCAAGTGAATACGAGTGTCGTCATGCGCGAAAGTAGCCATCCACAATCTCACTCTCGTCGACATTTGTTTGTACTTGACGAGAGTGTGGATGACTACTCTACTATGCCTCCGCTCGCCTTCAATCAGCACATATAGATGCATACAGCGAGCCGCTTGGCAAGTGGCTTGGTGAGAGTGTG
Source organism: Nilaparvata lugens (assembly GCF_014356525.2). Lineage (NCBI taxonomy): Eukaryota > Metazoa > Arthropoda > Insecta > Hemiptera > Delphacidae > Nilaparvata > Nilaparvata lugens. The sequence goes on along the minus strand of NC_052506.1, from coordinate 3,442,094 downwards.
GCGCTGGAATTAGGGTAATGCATTCTGTGTTTAATCAAAGCTAATATACACAGTTAGGACAAGAAGTTTAAACGATTTTAGTAGTTGTATTTAATGAACAACTACTGTTTTTAATGAACAGATTAAAATGCTGTTTTCTCATGCGTCATGCCTAGGCCAAGTCGCTTGCCGCAAGCACGCAAATGATGACGAGAGTGTGGATGGGATGCTCCACTCGTCACTTGCCTTTGCTTGGCTTGCCGGCGCCACTCTCTTTCCTAGTCGCTTGCTGCAAGCACGCAAATGTTGACGAGAGTGTGGATGAGATGCTCGACTCGCCACTTGCCTATCCGGCGCCACACTCTTGCCAAGTCGCTTGCCGCAAGCACGCAAATGTTGACGAGAGTGTGGATGGGATGCTCGACTCGCCACTCGCCTTCGACAATACTCTCTCTCTCGTCGCGACAATAATATTGGAGTAAAGGCGAGCGCTAGCATACTAGCAACCCACACTCTCGCGCTCGTCGTCATTTGTACACACTTGACAAGAGTGTGGCGCTGGCATACGAGACATATTCAAAATTATGAATTTATACAAGGTGCACCAGAGAAACTTACTTATTTGAAAGGTCAATAAACACAAAAGTACTCTAGTTTATGTTTTTACCTTTTCATACGAGAATACAACAACCCTATGTTTTTCATGCAGTCTTGAAAATGACATCAGATCAATAGCGACCCCCATTGCGCATACACTGATGAAGTCGATTTTTGAAATTTGTATCCACTCGTTGCAGTATATCAATCGGTGAGTTGGCAATGGCGTCGCGAATGTTGTTCTTGAGGTATGTTATGGTCCGTGGTCGATCGAGATAAACCAGTGATTTCAAATAAACCCAATAAAAAAAATCGAATTGAGGAAACGCATGTGGAAATGAGCCTTGTCAAATGACCGCGTCACAGTATACATACAGTACGGAAACTTGGCTAGTACCCTGACGCTAAAATCCGCCATCTTGTTAGGAAGCGCCGCATTGTAATAGTATTGAATGGTAGGTTCGGATCACTTCAATGATCCGGATCAATTGATCTCGTTCACTGCTACGAGCCAATCAGAAGACCAGGATTGGAACTTCCCAAGGTCACGTGACGTGTTTAGTATTGGGGTCATGTAAAAAGCATTGGTTAGATAGGCGATTGATTACAAGTTTCCATTCTGTACCTATTCTGTGACCGCGTCTTCAGGCAGGTTGTCAATCAGCATATCACATGCATTTTGACGGGCAACAAAATCGCGTTCAGTCAATTCTTGAACAGCAGCCAATTTATAGGCATGGAGTTGAATGTCTTCATTGGAAATTAGTCGAACAGTGGAGTCAGAAATCGCCATAGCAGCTGCGAAGGCCCGCTGCTCTCTAGACCAGAGCATGATGACTACTTACTTGATGGAGGATAAAATTGGGAACTTCCCTCTCCAGATGCGACCCCTCCTGCCCCTTAACACGACCAATTCACCGCGCGGAATTTTTTTTCAAATAAGTTAGTTTCTCTGGCGTACCTTATAGAAAAATCTTGTGTAGCGCACTCACACAACTTTCCTTGCTGTTAGTGTTCTCGCGCATCTCAAGTCTATTATTCAACGATCTGAGCCAGCTGGTGACAGGACTATAACGCTGGAGACACACGAGGTCTGCTATCTCTTCATAGTTAATGATTTTAATTGTTGTTAATGATTTCAATAGAATCAACAGTTTGCAATTGAATTATCACATTTTCTCGAATTTCGAGCTTATTTTCAATTTTAGGTGAAAATGTTACTGAAAATTAATTGTAGAGATTTTCATACTCAATCTATTCAACTTGAATTTTTATGTTTAAATTGTATCTGAATCCTGATAATTGGAAATCTAAAATCAAACTTTGCATAGATGGGGCGGGGTTCTTTTGAAATGTTTACTGATATGGGACTTGTGGCAGTTGATAGAGCTTATCAATTACTATTTGAGGTAGGAATTTGATCAAAATCGTTGGAACAGTTTTCGAGAAAATCGCGAAAAAACTGTTTTGACAACATTTTTGCCATTTTAGCCGCCATCTTGAATTGCATTCGATCGAAATTGTTCGTGTCGGATCCTTATATTGTAAGGACCTCAAGTTCCAAATTTCAAGTCATTCCGTTAATTGGGAGTTGAGATATCGTGTACACAGACACTCACACACACACACACACACACACCACACACACACACACACACACATATACAGACCAATACCCAAAAACCATTTTTTTGGATTCAGGGAACCTTGAAACATAAAGAAATTTAAAAATTGGGGTACCTTAATTTTTTCGGAAAGCAATACTTTCCTTACCTATGGTAGTAGGGCAAGGAAAGTAAAAATTATTAAATTATGAATTAATTTAGAGCTGACCAGTCCGACTTAAGATTAGGTCTTCAACCACAGATACCTCTAAATGCTTGTCACTGTTGATCATTCCAGCACGTCACCCAAAATGTCCTACGATTGGCTGAATCAGCTGTTGGTGAGAATTAGCCAATCGGGGGACATTCTGACGTGTTAGCTTGTTGGAACAATCGTCAGTGGTCAGCTTAATAAATGCATTATGGAGAATGGCACTGTATAGCCAAGTATTACCATAGAGAAAAGATAGCATAATAAGATATTGGTGATGTGTATCAAGTTGAGATGATACTGTATCATGTGTAGTGATACTGTATCATGATGTGTGGTGATACTGTATCATTCATGGTAATACCATAGAGAAAAGATAACACAAGGAGATACCCCATGGTATATAGGTACTTACTTACTTGATACTTGAATCCTTCGTCGTTAGCTGGGATGACCAGACAGACTGTGTCAAGGAAAATGAGGGGCACGTTCCCTCAGATTCTGGTGAGACCATGGACATCGTTGGGGAATAAAGGCTCATCCTCCAGCTCCGTCAGCGAATAGATGGGCCGCTCTACCAGTCGCTCCTTTATCGTGCGTTTGAAAGCATTTTTTTTCAGCATCCTTAATAGACCTGGGGAGCTGATTGAACAATTTAAGAGCCGCTATGTGGAAGCTCCTTTGGGTCCCTGTCAGTCTGCTACGGGGTATATCCAAGTTCCCTGCACCTCGGGTTTGGTGAACATGTACGCTACTCCGTTTCTTCAGGCTGTCCACTTTGTCTTTTACATATATTAATGAGCAATATATGTATGTACTGGCTGAACATTGTCATAATTCTCAGTTTTCTGAACAGTGGCCTGCAATGTTCCAGGCGGTCCGAGAAGGTTATGATTCTGATTGCCTTTTTCTGAAGCAGTAGCACGTCCGATGCAGTCGAAGCATGCCCCCTTATGGTCGTTTATGTTTCAAATTTCAAGCCGATGTTCTGTTCTCTCAAGCCGATTACCTTCTACTATTACTGTTTTGGTTGAGTGAGTGTAAGAACGGCACAGTGTGAGAGAAAATTTGTTGACAACTCTGCTGGTATTGCCAACAACCAATTGACAAAACTTTATTGGCAACTTTGGAGTAACAACCTTTTTGTTGACAAAGTTTTCTACAAGTCGACGACAAAAGTTTGCTGTGCTTTTCAAGAAACTGACAACAAATTGCCGAAATTTAACGTAGTTGACAACACTGCTTAAGAGATGGCTGTGTTTTCACACAATTCCAATTCCAATTCAGACAAAAACTAATTTAAATATGTGTTTTCACACAATTCCAATTCAATTTGCAGACAAAAACTAATTTAAATAAAACTAAAAAAATTGATTTTAATTGGATTACTCACTCAAAATTCCTGCCAGTGGTGGCCGGGTAGAGAATGGAAAGTCGTAGTTTCTTATGAGGATCAATGACGAAGATCGCTCGACAAGTGAGAGGCAGATTGTCGGCGTCCTTTTCTACTGGGTCCAGCATGCCCAGCTGTACAGCCAATGTGCGATCGGCATCCGAGATTATCGGATAAGGGAAGTTGTCACACGTCAGTCCACCATAGTTCTTTATATCCTACAATGAATAGAACAGAATAACATATCTTTATTAGCCTCAACATCACAGTTCGACATATAGGCCAGTCACAATCATAACACAGAGACTTCGAGACTTTGTCAGTCTCTTTCATCGGCCATCTTGAGATAATATTGTAAATATTTGAACTTTTGTGTATCGACAATGTCTATCAATTATACAGAGTGTTCTGAAAAAGGTGCCCATGAGTCAGGGCGTGACAGCTCTCATCAAAAGAAGGAAAAAAATTCCAATTAACATAGGTTTGAAAAAGCTTAGTTACCAAGATATATTGAGTGAGAGATTTCGTCTGAATTTCAGTTCCCCTGCCGAAACGAAGTCCTATGGGTGTGGATATTAGTTTGCTGTTAATTAAGATGTATTATTTAGTGTACTTCATGTAAAATGAACTGAAAAATTGGATAAAACCGTTTCCAAACCTGCAGCTACAGTAGTTTTTAAGATATGTGGCAAAATACGCGAAACTTGGTCCCGAAAAACAAGTTTCTTCAAGGTTTGAAGCAGATTTACTATGTTAAATGTACAATAAACACAAAATATTTTCTCACAAAACTTGTAGAAAATTTAATTTTGAAGCGAAAGATGTAGAATAAGTCTATAATAGACAAACGCAACATTAAAATAATAATCCTTAATTAAATACAAAACGCATGAAAAACAGAAAAATCTGTTAAGCTCTCTATTTTTATGCGTTTTATAAGTAATTAAGAGTTATTTTTTAAGGTTGCGTTTGTCTATTATAGACTTTTTCTACATCTTTTTCTTCGAAATTAAATTTTCTACAAGTTGTGTGAAAAAATATGTTGTGTTTATTGTACATTTAACAAAGCAAATCTGCTTCAAACCTTAAAAGAACTTGTTTTCGGGACCAAGTTTCGCCTATTTTGTCACATATCTTAAAAACTACTGTAGCTACAGGTCTGGAAACGGTTTTATTCAATTTTTAAGTTTATTTTACATAAAGTACGCTGAATTTTACATCTTAATTAACAGCCAACAAATACCCATAGGGCTTCATTTCGGCAGGGGAACTGAAATTCAGACGAAATATTTCACTTGGTAACTAAGCATTTTCGGACCTATGTTATTTAGAACTTTTTCTTCTTTTGATGTGAGTAATCACGCCCTGGCTTATGGGCACCTTTTTTCAGAACACCTGTATACACTGGTCACAGACAGAAGAAAAATTGAATTAAACAAGTTTTAATTGATGAGAGCATTTTTAAGCTTCGTTTATATCAAAGTTGTCATCAAAATGCTGCCCATAAATATTTTTCCACGAGGAAGGTGTCCATTTATTTGTAGAAAACAAGTTGCTGTTCTCAAATTTCGATCAACAAAAGTTGTCAATAATTGTAGTCAGCGTGTACTTGTAGAGAAACAACATTTTGTTGGCAACTTTCTCAGTGTTTCCTATTTTGTTGGAGACAAGGATTTCCACAAGTTGAAGACAAAATGTTGCTGTGCTTTTCAATAAATCGACAAAAATTGTCGCAATTTGTTGAAAGATCTGATGTGAACACGGCTTCAGTAGGAAGTGAATTATTCAAAATCTCATGAACTACATTTTGAAAAACTGGAGTGATGCTCAATTTCTGAACAAAGATTACAACTTTCAGTACCACTACTTTGAATTGAACAGCTCAGCAAACATTACCTGTATCCATAGGTTATGAGAAGTAACAGTGTCACATGAAAGTCCAATGATCTTTACGTTCCTTTTTTCAAATTCAGGAACTAGTTGAGCAGCTCTGGCTAGTTCAGTTGTGCACACCGGAGTGAAATCTGACGGATGCGAGAATAGTACTGCCCATCTGTAATTGAAAATGCTTAAATTAGCAAAACACAAGAACAATTGATGAGAAAATCTATCCAATACATCCTGTTTGCTGATCAATAATAACGATTAGAATGATAGATTAGCCCACTGTTGCCCGATCTTTATTAGAGGATCCTCACCATCTTCTCCCTCTATGTTCTTCATACTCTTTGCAGAATACATGCAAACGTGGGGTTCCTCGTGACCCGACAGAGCTTCCAGCTTCCATCCGTATGAGACTAGGGGTAGACTCAAGCTGGATGTACCCTACCAGAAGCTGAGCAGACGCCGGACTGGGTTCATATGTCTATCAGCCTCTTTTGGACAGGGATATGCCTGCTGAGCGGTTTTGCGGGGCTCTGAAGAGCCTGCTGACGGAACACCCTCTGAACTCCGTGAGTTCTATATGTTAGAGCAGTGTGGTGAGTGCTTATTTTCTTATTTAATTTATGCTTACGAGTAGTTGTTTTCATTTCACTTTTTCTTGCCGTGTCCCAGTCGGCTTCAGATTAGTGATCCATTTTAAGGACCTATTTAATTAAATACTAAAAATATCAGTACCGCTTGAGCGATTAGATTATGCTTCTGTGTCTTCAATAGTCTATTAAACTATTCATACTTAATTCTTATATACATAAACATTCTATATGATGAATACATTGTTTAATAGTAAACAAGAACCGCTAACCAACTTACCCATTCCCAATCCATTCATGAAATTCAATGTTCCCTATAGTCGTGTCTGCTTTAAAATTTGGAAACAAATCTCCTAAAAGTACAACCATTTTGAAATGAAGTTTGTAAACAATAAATAGCTTATTATTAACCAGTAATTTATTAATATTGCTTGATTACTGATTGTTAATAACCACAAAACCGCATTCACAAGCAAAAGCAACGTGCAACAATAAATTTTATTCCAACAGCTGTTTCAATGCTTTGCTGTTTCTGTTGTTGCCAACTTGACGTGCAGCTGATCTATACAAAAAAAATCCATTTGAAGTTGTATTTATTTAAAACTAATAGATCTATTTGGTATTTGAAAAAGTATATATTTAATAATGATCATTATTATATTCATTTTCACATTAAAACCCAAATCTATTACTCAATAAAGATGTATTATTGATGCTTTTTAATTCCAACAACAACTGATTCCAACCTGATTTCATCACTATTTTCATTCTTGTTTCTGACAGATGACAGATGTTCATGTTCATGTTTGTTGAACAAGGTAGCCTAATAAATTCGGTGTGTAAATGAATTTAACCTGATTTGTATTCACGTTTTGGCTTTACTTTATAATTATATTGTCAATGACTTTTTATCATTCTGCTTCATGTTGTGTTGTAACTGGCTACTATTTTATTCCATTTTGGTTACATTCTATTGATTGTGTTTTATACACACACTTCTTTAGACTTATGTAAGTTGGGAAATGTGCTATGAGAGAATTTGAAATGGAAACAGAAGTACCCGACTTTAGTTTTTGGATCTTTCTTGCCAGTGTAAGTATTCAATATAAAATATTATTAAGACTACTGCTTAAGTCTCTTGTGATTATAGTTTTAAAATTTTGTAAATTCTTTGTTGAGTAAAATTTTTTACATGTTGTGTGCTTTGTGACTACAATTTTACTGTTGTTTCTAGCTATAAAGGTAGGCTTAACTATTTAAAACATCATATATTTTAATGTCTTTTTCTAGTTCAATTTATTAAACAGCGATTACACCAGAGTTGTCAACTGGTGTTTCAACAAATTCCGGCAATTGGTTGCCAATTTCTTGAAAAAGCACAGCAAAAATCTTGTGGAAATTCTTATTTCAACAAATGTCAAATTGAGACTTTCTAAAGCTGATATCTTTTAACTGTAAAGTTTGTTCCCCACTCAGTGTCGATAAAGATCAGATGTTGCAAACTTGTTGTTATGCTGAATAACAGCTGCAAAACTTGTGAAAAGTAATGCTTTCCTTTTTCTTAAACTGGCATTAAACTGTCGTAATTTGTTGAAAACTTAGTTGACAACACTGGTCGGAAAGATTTTTGTTGAAAACAAGGAATGAGTTTTCAACAGATTCCAGCATTTTTTTGTCAATTTCTCAACACTAGTAGCCTAAACACCATTTTGTCATCAACTTGGGGAAATAATTGTTTTCAACAAAATTATTTGATCTTCACCTACACTGAGTGGGGAAATAATTGTTTTCATCAAATTATTTGATCTTCACCTACACTGAGTGGGAAAATAATTGTTTTCACAAAATCATTGTTTTCCCACTCAGTGTAGTGGAAGATCAAAATGTTGAAAACTTGTTGCTGCGCTAAAAACGACTTATAAAATTGGAAGGTAAACATCTAAAAAAAAATTTATGAAAACAAGGCATGAGTTTCCAACAAATTCCGGAAATCATGTCTTTGATTTAAAAAAATGTGTTTCCAACCAGTGTTGTCAACTAAGTTTTCTACAATTTGTTCCCAATTTCTCAACAGAAGCACAGCATCATTTTGTCGTCAACTTGTAAAAACCTTTTTTTTAAACAATTTTTTTGTTTCCCACTCTGTGTGAGAAACACTGAGAAAGATGCCAAAAAATGGTCTCCTCTACAAGTTCACACTGACTACTCTCTCTCTCGGTAAAAAAAGAGAACTTTTGTTGCTCTAAATTTGTGAACAGCAATCTGTTTTTACAGAAAATAATTACAATTTGCTTGTATAAAACTACTTGTAGATCCACCACTGATGCAGTAGATTTCCTGCTTTCCAAGATATTTGATTGCTTTGAGGCACGGGACTTGCTGGGCTCACCTTGTGTGATCTCAGCAAGGCCTTTGATACAATGGATCATGCTATTCTCGTGGACAAGCTTAGGCATTATGGTGTGGGACTGTCTCCTCTCAAACTGATTCAGGCCTACCTGGGGGTCGCAGACAGGCGGTGCTGGCTAATGGAGTTCTCTCTGAGATCAGGGATTGTGTTGACTGTGGAGTGCCTCAGGGCTCTGTCCTGGGGCCTCTGTTGTTTCTTATTTCAGTTAACGATATAGCTCAGGTGGATGGCAGGTGTGTTGTCTGTTATGCGGACGACACCACCCTTCAATGCTGGTCGTGATGGGAGTACTGAGGGCAGCTATGGTGGAGACTGCAGCATTTGCATCGGACTGGTTCTCTGCCAATCGCTTCCTCCTCAAAAGACAAAACTCAGTCTATTGTGTTCAGTCTCAGAAATGGGAATGAATACAATTTTGCGCCTGTCAAACTGTTAGGGTTTACCCTTGACAGGAAGCTCTCATGGGGCGAGCACATTGAGACAGTTTGCGCCAGGTTGAGCAGAGTGGTTTTCCTGCTGAGGGGTCTCAAACACAGTGTGCCACCTCATTATCTTAAAATGTGCTATTTTGGCTTTTTTCAGAGCGTGATTTTATATGGCCTCCCCCTCTGGGGTGGAGCCACAGATGTCGCCCGAGTCCTTCGTCTCCAGAAGAGGGCCCTGAGGATTATTTGTGGGGCTGGTAGATTAGCCCACTGTCGCCCACTCTTTATCAAAGAGAGGATCCTCACCGTCTTCTCCCTCTATGTTCTCCATACCCTTTGCAGAACACATGCGAACGTGGGGTTGCTCGTGACCCGACAGAGCTTCCACCCATATGAGACTAGGGGTAGACTCAGGCTGGATTTACCCTACCAGAGGCTGAGCAGAAGTCGGACTGGGTTCATATGTCTATCAGCCTCTGTTGGCCAGGGATATGCCTGCTGAGCGGTTTCGAGGAGCTCTGAAGAGCCTGCTGACGGATCACCCTCTATACTTACTCCGTGAGTTCTATATGTTGGAGAGCAGTGTGTTAAGTGCTTATTTTCATATTTAATTTTTGCCTCTGTGCAGTTGTTTTTTTACATTTTGACGTGTCCCAGTGGGCTTCACTTTAGTGATCCCTTTTATGGACTTATTTAAATAAATACTAAATACTAAAAATATCAGTACCGCTTGAGCGATTAGATTATGCTTCTGTGTCTTCAATTGTCTATAAAACTATTCATACATAATTCTTATATACATAAACATTCTATATGATGAATAATTTTTTTAATAGTAAACAAGAACCGCTAACCAACTTACCCATTCCCAATCCATTCATGAAATTCAATGTTCCCTATAGTCGTGTCTGCTTTAAAATTTGGAAACAAATCTCCTAAAAGTACAACCATTTTGAAATAAAGTTTGTAAACAATGAATAGCTTATTATTAAACAGTAATTTATTAATATTGTTTGATTACTGATTGTTAATAACCACAAAACCGCTTACCGCATTCACAAGCAAAAGCAACGTGCAACAATTATTCCAACAGCTGCTTCAATGCTTTGCTGTTTCTGTTGTTGCCAACTTGACGTGCAGCTGATCTATACAAAAATAATCCATTTGAAGTTGTATTTATTTAAAACCAATAGATCTATTTGGTATTTGAAAAAGTATATATTTAATAATGATCATTATTATATTCATTTTCATATTAAAACCCAAATCTATGACTCAATAAAGATGTATTATTTATGCTTTTTAATTCCAACAACCAACTGATTCCAACCTGATTTCATCACTATTTTCATTCTTGTTTCTTGACAGATGACAGATGTTCATGTTCATGTTTGTTGAACAAGGTAGCCTAATAAATTCGGTGTGTAAATGAATTTAACCTGATTTGTATTCACGTTTTTGGCTTTACATTATAAATTATATTGTCAATGACTTTTTATCATTCTGCTTCATTGTTGTGTTGTAACTCTGGCTACTATTTTATTCCGTTTTGGTTACATTCTATTGATTGTGTTTAATACACACACTTCTTTTAGACTTATGTAAGTTGGGAAATGTGCTATGAGAGAATTTGAAATGGAGACTGAAGTACCCGACTTTAGTTTTTGGATCTTTCTTGCCAGTGTAAGTATTCAATATAAAATATTATTAAGACTACTGCTTAAGTCTCTTGTGATTCTAGTCTTAAAAATTTTGTAAAATTATTTGTTGAGTAAAATTTGTTACAGGTTGTGTGCTTTATGACTGCAATTTTACTGTTGTTTCTAGCTATAAAGGTAGGCCTAACTATATCAAACACAGTCATATATTAATGCCTTTTTCTAGTTCAATTTATTAAACCGCAATTACACCAGAGTTGTCAATTGGGTTTTCAACAAATTCCGGCAATCGCTTGCCAATTTCTTGAAAAAGCACAGCAAAAATCTTTTGGAAATTCTTTTAACAAAATGTCTAGTTGACATCTTTTAACTCTAAAGTTTGTTCCCCACTCAGTATCGATAAAGATCAAGATGTTGCAAACTTGTTGTTAAGCTGAATAACAGCTGCAAAACTTGTGGAAGGTAATGCTTTCCTTTTTCTTAAACTGGCATCAAACTTTTGTAATTTGTTGAAAACTTAGTTGACAGCACTGGTCGGAAAGAAATTTTGTTGAAAACAAGGAATGAGTTTTCAACAGATTCCAGCAATTTTTTGTCAATTTCTCAACACTAGTAAACACCATTTTGTCATTTTGTCAACTTGGGGAAATAATTGTTTTCAACAAAATTATTTGATCTTCACCTACACTGAGTGGGGAAATAATTGTTTTTATCAAATTTATTTGATCTTCACCTACACTGAGTGAGGAAATAATTGTTTGAAACATAATTATTGTTTCCCCACTCAGTGTAGTTGAAGATCAAAATGTTGAAAATTTGTTTCTGCGCTAAAAACGAGCTATACAATTTGGAAGGTAAACATCCAAAAAAAATAGTTGAAAACAAGGCATGAGTTTCCAACAAATTCCGGAACTCATGTCTTTGTTTCCAAAAAAATGTGATTCCAACCAGTGTTGTCAACTAAGTTTTCTACAATTTGTTCCCAATTTCTCAACAGAAGCACAACATCATTTTGTCGTCAACTTGTAAAAACCTTTTTTTTAACAAATTTTTTGTTTCCCATTCTGTGTGAGAAACACTGAGAAAGTTGCCAAAAAATGGTCTCCTCTACAAGTTCACACTGACTAGGCCTACTCTCTCTCGGAAAAAATTGACAACTTTTCTTGCTCTAAATTTGAGAACAGTAATCTGTTTTTCACAAAAAATAATTTACATTTTTTTTTGTATAAAACTACTTGTGGACAATATTCTTCTGACAAGTTTGATATAAATCAACAAGTTTCTCATTGACTTGCTTGACTAAACTAACTAAACATTGTACTGTTGTACTTACTATTTTGTGAATAAATTGAAAATGCATCTTTACAATTCATATGTGTAACATATGAATGACTCATGATTAATTCGTAGATCAACTTGTAACATATTCAATTGATAATAATTGATTATTAACAAACGCCGTCACTGTATGTCTTGGAGATCTGTTCATACGTTCACAAAAACCTACCAAACTTCACCCGCAATAATGAAATCCACAGTTACAATACAAGGCACTCAGCCTCCCTATCAGTGGCTGCTCATAGAACCGCCATGTTTGAAAAATCTCCGCAATATATGGGCCCAAAAATATATAATAGATTACCTCAGGATATTAGAGACATGGCGGACTTACGAAGATTCAGAGGAATGTTAAAGAGGCTGTTACTTGGAAGGCCATACTATTCTGTGGATGAGTTTCTGCAGGAGTGATATATTATTGTTCCTTGTCTTTGATTCTTCCCAGGTCCTTGTACATAGGTAATCTTGACTAACTGCGTTTTTATATACTGTATATATATATTTATTAATATTTCATGTGACTATTGTATAATTACAGTATTTTAATGTATCATGATATGTGTTGAGAACCTCCTTTAGGTTGCTCTTTTTGACTTATCCCCAGTCTGATTATTCGGATGTTTGGGATGCAATAAAAATAATAATAAAATAATAACGCGGCTATTCTGTTTGAAAATACAAATTCATCAATACAGACATACTTGAGCACGGAAATACGTTGAGTCTTCCAATGATTAATCACTATTTTTTCCTGATAGCATGGAGAGCTCTTGAAAGATCACACCATCACACCATATGCGTTATCAGCATTATTGACCTCTAGTGTGGTGGTGGTGACTAGCATTGATAATATAATGATCATTGAAGCGCACATAAAAAACTATCACAATATTCTACTTTATTTACACTTGTTTTTTATGTTCCCACGATCTTATATTTATCTTTGGATATGAATTTATGATAAATTTCATTACACTAGTAGTTCTGTGAACAGTAGACCTCGCGCTCAGTGAGTTACATTGACCTGTTGTTATGTTTTCTCAAAAATTAATAAATAATTTATGAATTAAAAATGTCTAGAAAAAATCCTAAAATAAACATAGAGCTTTCTGTCCTATCGTACCGTGACGTGTCGTCCCGGAATGTGAGTGTGAGCGCTGTTATCAGGTCTGGCTGCAACTGTCTACAACGTTGATTGAAAGATACATTTTAAGATGTTTGATGTTTTTGAACGGGTAGTATTAGTCAACTGTCTACTAACGTTAATGGAAAGATACATTTTCAAGATGTTCGATGTTTTTGAACGGGTAGTATTATAGTCCACTAGACAGCTGATTTATGATGAATAAGCTTATTTTATAATAATTCTATAGTCTGATTTTACGGTAATATTGGCGTATGAAGGAGGCTCCTTTTTCCTTTTATATTATCCTTGAAATGAAAAATTTCCAAAAACCTTGTATATACGTCGACGCGCAATTTAAAAAGGAACATACCTGTCAAATTTCATGAAAATCTATTACCGCGTTTCGCCGTAAATGCACAACATGAAAACATATAAAACATTTAAACATTAAGAGAAAGCCAAACCGTCGACTTGAATCTTAGACCTCACTTCGCTCGGTCAATTAATAAATAAGTAGATTTTTCTTCAAAATAAGAAGCTAGTGAGCTAGTTTAAAAAAATAAACATTTTTGTATTGTATTGTATTTTTTTAATTTTTGCAGATTGATTGGCGTGATCCCTGGCTGATAGGATTGATCGGATTTCATATTATCATAACATTGATGGCCATCCTGACTAGGAATCATGGCAATTTTCAAGTTGTTCTTTTCTTGACACTCTGTAAGTTCATAAATTTTTGTTTATTAATTCCGATTTTATTAAGTTTGCGCTGAGAGTTTGTGCTCATTTCTATAAGACTTGAAGATTTTTTATTAATAATGGGAGTGATGAACTTGTTGATGATCAAAAATCAAGTTATAATTATGAAAAAAGGATACAATCTTTGATGGTAGACGAACTCACTTCAGACAGACCTTCAGTTTGAGATGATTTAATATAAAATTAATATCCTTCATAATCTATAGTGAGGTCTACGTTATAATGGCAGTGGATTAGATTAGATTAGATTTCTTTATTTATTTATGTTACAATATTTACTGGCTTATACACTAATTTACATTAAATGACGATAATGCTAGTTATTCAACGAATTTCACAAAGTATAAGTAATTAATCAATGAGAATGAATATAGAAATGCAATTAGAATAACGATAATATAATAATGTGATGTAACTCCATAAATCGGCGGTGTTTCAACAAATAATTGTCGATTCTTTAAGAAGGATATAAAATATCCTTCCCATTAATACACGACCGGGTGAGAGATAGGGGAAAAACGTTGCCGATTCTCTGTCTTGTCAATGCTGAAATTTCATAATTAAGATGAATTATTTCCTTAATTATTAATTCTACATTTTTCAAAGATAATCTGGCAACAGAGCGAAGCGAGAAAGAGATAGCGCTATTCGCTTTGTTGAATGATAGACAAGGATAGCAGTACCATTGCTAATCAAACACTGCCATTATAAACGTGAACCTCACTAATGACGAACTCACTTCAGACCTTTAGTTCGAGATGATTTCATATAAAAATAATATCCTTCATATAATCTAGTTGATTTTATCTACTCGAAAAATAATAAAGCCAATATCGGGGGCCGAGCTTCGCTCTGGAGTACAAAAGCATAAAAAATTTATTACGAAAGAAGAAATTATAATAGCATCCATAAAGAAATGTTCTATCTAATCACAGTACATTGAGATCAATTCCCAGAGGAATGCAAAAATTTCCCTCACAAAGGCCCAGTTGCACAAAAGCCGGTTAAATTTTAACCCTGATTAACTTCACGTGAACCAAATCAGAGAAGACCATTTCAAAAAGATGGATATACTGGAATTAATCAGGATTGAAAATAACCCGGCTTTTTTGCAACCGGCACTAAGTACCTGATTGAATGATTACAAAAGTTCAACAGCTGAGTCATAATTTTGACACAGTCCCACACACATGAACTCGCTCACTCACTTCCATCACCAACAGACGACGAAATAATTATTATCACCTGTTTTCCCAAGGATGAATAATAATTATCCTTTTAATGTCCTTCAGCGAATTTTCCAAGGGATGAGACCTAGTGCAATCGAATCCTTATATTATAAACCTACTATGTTCTGAATTTCGTGAGAATCGTTAGAGCCGTTTTCAAGATCCGGTGAAATACAAACATAAAAACATCTAAACATATGAACCTATAAACAGAAGTTGCTCGTTTAATAGTATAGGATATCAGTTTTATTTTATTCAAGTCATGATTAATGAATGTAGAAGAACGTAATTGGATACATTCACTTTTCAACTTGTTTAAACAGTGACAATTACATAACATGTATGTAATTGGTTAACTGAAGGATTAATAACATGTAATTAAACCAGCTGTCCTTGAAATGTTTTGTCAATCTGAAGCTACATACATACTTCTGGCGTGGGATGATATAAATTAGTCCTTTGTATTTGTTTAATAATTTTCTCGTCACAAAAACTTGATAGGCCTATTCAATTGTGATTTTTTTTTGGAAAAATGTAGGGTACCGTATGTGAGTTACTATAGGGAGATCCACGTTTTAATGGCAGTCTGTAATAAACATAAGTGTTGCTATCCTTGTCTATCATTCGACAAAGCAGATAGCGCTATCCTTCTCTAGCTCCGCACCATGCCAGATCGGGTTTTTCAACCATGTAGAAATATAAATATATAATTAACAATATATTTTTATAATATTACGATTATAAGATGATATTGAAAAGAAAATAAATTGAGAGAGAAAACATTGAAAAAACATTGAAATACATTGAAAAATATAGAAAAACATTGAAATACATTGAAAACCATCGAGAAACATCGAAAAAACATTGAAACACATTGAAAAACACTGAAAAAACATTGAAAAACATTGAAAAACATCGAAAAACATTGAAAAACATCGAAAAAACATTGAAAAACATCGAAAAAACATTGAAAAACATCGAAAAAACATTGAAAAACATTGAAAAACATCGGGACATAATAGATTAAATCTCTATTATGAAAATTTATTATTCAATCATTGAAATATATATTTTCTTGGAGATTAGAATATAATTTATTATTTTAAACAAGAATGAACAGTTGATATTAGATCAGATAACGGGTATTAGCTATCCTCTATAGAAGGCAGTGCAAGGCAGAGAATCGGCAACGCTTTTCTCCTATCTTTCTTCTCTGCCATTATAACGTGGACCTCACTATAATATAGCCTATTTCTTTTCTGTATAGGGCTACTTTTTATAGAAATAAAAAGAAAAATAAAAATCTCAGTACCCTTTTTGAATTATTTTATGTGATTAAATGATTCAAAAAGGGTATTTTTCTTTCGATTTCTATAGCCTACTACTTAATTAATAGTTCCCATTATAACAGAAAGTTTCCTATCGTTAGCAGAGTTTATTCTGTAAATCTAGTGATTCCAGAGCTCTAACTAGATCATTATTTTCTCACTAACCTGTCAATGCTTGCAACGAATTTCTTGTAGAACTATAATATTTGTGTCTATTAAATAGTGCGAATTGTCTATTAATTAGTGATGCTATTTGACAGTGTCGTTGATTTTATCACGGTTACGAATTGAATTGATATTTCAAATTAGAATGAAACACTCTATAGAGAGATTCACTTTTCAAAATCAGCATCTGGGCCCTGTTTCATAAAACTTATAGCCTAAGTCACGTTGTTATATATTATTAAAATATTAATACACGTAATACAGGAGAATCACCATTCCAATTACATGCTCAATATGGCCGAAAAAATCAGCTGTTCCTGTATTACAGGACTTCCAAGTTTTAATGTAACAGGCCCCTGATTAACATTGGTGTTGCTATCCTTGTTTGTCATTAGACAAAGCAGATAGTTCAATCCATTTCTAACTAAGCACCTTTGCCAAATTGTTTGTTCACTATGAAGAAATTAATACCAAAATATATATTTTTAATTATGAAGATATAATGAACTTCTATTATTGAATCCAATTTATATTGTTATATATCTTTAATTCATATAAAAATATAGGGCCGGTTTCCGAGCACGGGATTTAGCTAAGTTCTAGCATAGAGAAACAATAGCGTAAGTAGATATCCCATGGTATAGGGCGTTTATGTCGCAACTTTTACTGTTATCTGAAGCCGATTACTGTCGATTATTACTGTTTTGACCGGGTAAGAGTGTATGAACGGCACAATATGAGAGACTACCAGCGTCATAAAGCTTCACAGGAAAGAAATACATGGACTATAGGCTTGAGATAACAGTAAAAGTTGCGACATAAACGCCCTATACCATGGGATATCTACTTATGCTATTGTTTTTCTATGGTTCTAGACTTTAAACAGCTGGAGTCAAAAAAATGGCTTTCCAAAACGGGGCGTTGTCGTAGTTGTTATGATAATCTTTATTTTCTCATTTCTATAAACGTTTTTCCATGACGAAATGAAACATTTCTAAATAATTCAAAATGGTTGTAACTTACCCTATTCTCTCTTTATTATATTTTGTGTTCAATTTTCTAGTTTTTCAAAATTTAATTTCTAAATTAAAGTCTAATTTTAAACTTGACAAACAAAGACGTAATGAAATTTATTTTATTTTTATTTATTTATTGTATAAAATACTATAATCATAATACAATTAAGACATTGGAGGTAAAACTAGGCTGAGCCTGTACTATTTCTCTCCAAAAATTTTGATAAAATGTTAATGTAGTCCAAAAGTTAAGGTTATGTAATCACACACTGCTTCGTCACTTGATTTCTGGTCCAGGAATGATTTAAAATTTTAAATTTTGGAGGTTGATTTTATACTCTAAATGAATTACAAAATGTATCACAATAAATTAAAAACTTTAGGAATATTGCACTTATTTAAAAAATTTGAATACAAAATCAAAAACCTACTATTTGTTATTCACAGCTGAAACCTGAAATCTTGAAGAAATGAAAATAGGCATATAACCATCCTCGGTTAATTAAGAATGTATATGCAAAATTTCAAGTTTCAAGTCCAGTAGCTCAGACGTCATGATGCGTCAAACATAATTTTCCTATCCCGTACGTTTATAAGCTAATAATCCTTCCCCTTATTATAGTATAGATGATGGAAAAAGTGGCAACCATGCCATCCTATCATTTCATATGTTGATTAATATTTTTGACAAACTCGGACTAAGAATCATCAACATTAAACAATAAGTTGTTCAAAAGAAAATTTTCAAAATGCAGTCCTCATCAACAGTCTAATTCTTCCTAAGACAATAATAATTACTGTATATTAGTGTAATTTTACTTTGATTATTCCGTTGAAGCTAATGACTTGAGTGGGGCGATAAGAACAATAGGACATTTGTAATGTACCTCTAGCAATGAGCTTCCTGCTAGGGGTTACTAAGTCAATGACCCACCTATTTTGATTGGACAGAATTAAACTCCTCTAAGAAATCTGAATCAATCAAGAATGTTCCTTATTCCACAATACAGTGAATACAAAAATGATGAATAATATAAAATACAAATAATTATGTACTTGAATTAGGTTCTCATACTAGTAGACCGAGCGAAGTGAAGTCAAAGATTCAAGTCGACGGTTTGGCATTTCTCTTAATGTTTAAATGTTTAAATGTTTGAATGTTTAAATATTTATATGTTGCGCATTTACGGTGAAACGCGGTAATAGATTTTCATGAAATTTGACAGGTATGTTCCTTTTTAAATTGCGCGTCGACGTATATACAAGGTTTTTGGAAATTTTGCATTTCAAGGATAATATAAAAGGAAAAAGGAGCCTCCTTCATACGTCAATATTAGAGTGAAAATCATACTATAGAATTATTCATCATAAATCAGCTATCGAGTTGACTATAAATTGCATGCCATGACGCATGCAATTCAATATCTCAATGTAACTTGGTAAAAAATTAGCAGCTGTGTAGACTATAAATTGCATGCCTCATTGAATGCAATTTTTATGCACTATTAGATAGGATGCAAAGAACTTATAACAGCTCGTCTGGGCGACTAGATGTCTTCTGGTTTTATCGCGCTAAATTCCGGAAAGCGTTATATGATAATTAAATCTTGTATAAGCATGATCTGATCAAATAAATAATTAGTGTATCATTGTGGATGTGCTTATGGTTTGGGACTTCGTTATAACAGCGCGAGGTCTACTGTTCACAGAACTCACGCAGTATTCTCATCCACAAGTACCTGATTGAAACTAAAGACCTTATGAAAATACAGCAATAGACTGGCTTCTCCACACATCTGTGTAATCACTTGTCAGCTGATTTATGATGAATAATATTATTCTATAGTCTGATTTTTACTCTAATATTGGCGTATGAAAGAGGCTCCTTTTACCTTTTATATTATCCTTGAAATGCAAAATTTCCAAAAATCTTGTATATACGTGGACGCGCAATTAAAAAAGGAACTTACCTGTCAAATTTCATGAAAATCTATTACCGCGTTTTGCCGTGAATGCGCAACATATAAACATTCAAACATTAAGAGAAATTCCAAACCGTCGACTTGAATCTTAGACCTCACTTCGCTCGGTCAATAAATGCATAAGTAATCAATAGTAGTGATGGGAAGCATTTGAAGATTTCAGTAACTGAGGGACTGGACTCACAGAAAGCGATCTGCGGGCAGGATATAGATACCTATAGTCAGGTCCACGTTATAATGGTAATGGAGATATATTTATAGCAGAACAACGTTGCCGATCCTCTGTCTTGTCAATGCCTTCTATAGACGGTAGCTGATACAGGTTTATTGATGTAATATTAACAGTTCATTCTTGTTTAAAATCAATCTTATAATCAATCAATTTTATTTTTATATCGGGGCACCGAGCTTCGCTCGTTATTTATTTATTGACTCTTGATAAACTGAACACAATTCTTTAAAATGATTGGGGAAGTACTAACAGGCACAGCCCAAAACTGTCTCTTTCCCAAATTTTGATTTATACACTATGAATAGTCCAGAAACTAGGTTACGTTCCATACACTTGAATTCAGGTTCAATTTTCTGTTCAAAAATTTAAAAACAAAAGATTTAATTTAGATTATATACAAACCAAATTAAATAACAAAATAACACTCACTAATCACTTGAAATTGTCAAATAATGATCAACTTTGAAAATTATGATATATACTCTAGTTTAGAAGGATTATCATGAGTCATGTCAACAAATCAGATTATGTTGATGAAATCGATTAAATTGTCTAGCTAGATAAAATTTCTCGCTGATTGATTATGATTACACAGCTGGAAAAAATTCTGCCTCTCTCCCACACAGGCACACGCATCTTCTGTTATCGAGAGACGACGAAATTATCATCTGTTTTCCAAGGATGAATTATCCTTTTAATGTCGTTCAGCGAGTTTTCCAAAGAATGAGACCTAGTGCAATCGAATTTTTACATGATGAACCTACTATGTTCCAAATTTAGTGAAAGCCGTTAGAGCCGTTTTTGAGATCCGTAAAACATAAATAACCAGTTATAAAAATAGCCAGATATAAAAATAACCAGATATATAAATACAGAAATTGCTCGCTCAATATAATAGGATTTAGCAAGAAATTATATTTTTCAATTAAATTAAGAATCTTACAAAATAAATTCGACTCAAAAATAATGGAAATCGGTTTTTTGAAGTTCAAGAGGATGAAGTTTGGGAGGTTGAATTTTGGTAAATTTGACAAATTTCTGTAAATTTCAGTGTACCCAATTTTTTAACCAAAAATGAAAGTGAAGTGTATCTGTTTGTTGTAAAGCAATACAGTAATCCAATTATGTAAAGCAGCTTCCAAACTAACAACCACCAGTCAACTTACTTCTTTGCTAATCGGGTTTCGGCTAATATCGACCGATACGTGAAAAAGGGTTGTAGCAATAGAGTACAAAACATTATGATATAAACTGTCTAACCTTATTATAACGATTGTCAAGGGATGAAAAGAAAATTTTTAGATTTTTTTTAAAGAAATCAAAAAAAAATATCAGGATTTCCTTTATAGAGGGGTTAAATTATCATCAAGTTTTCTGTGGGAGTGTGTTTATTTATTTTTATTATTTATTTATTACAATTTAGTTGCGTAAAGTCACACATTTTTGAGCAAGGCTCAAGTGGCATGCAACATGTCAAGTTCAGGATCGGGATCCTGAGAATGCGTTGCAGCACTCCTCTATTTTATAGGGACATGCCTCCACCAATGTCCTGGTCATCTTAGATAGAAACACTTTATAACCACCACACAACCTAATATCCTCTGGAATACAATTATAAAACTTCAATCCTGAGTAATACGGCCCTCTTTCAAGCAGAGAGAGTCTATGAATTGGGAGCTGGAACAAACATGCATTTCTACCTCGAGTTCTGTATGCATGATTAATTCGGTCAACATTGAAAATTTCTGAATTTTTGAACACAAAAGAAATTCCACTTGCAAGAAATAGATAGCTGGAACAGAAAGAAGCTGGAGTCTCCTGAGTATAGGTTTACAGGAAGAAGAAGGACTCCCTCCTCAAGAACCCGAAGTGCTTTTTTCTGCATTTTGAAGCATGTGTTCAAATAGTTTACAAAATAGTTTATAAAATAGTTTATAAATATAATGATTGCATTGTAAAAATATTTGTAAAATATATCAGTGTTGTGAATAAATTTCAATTTCAAAAAAATGTCAGTTCCTTCCTGACCCTCAAAATAGAATACTAAATCTAATCAATGATAGGAAATATTCAATCAATTCAAAAATGTCCAATTGTATCTATAGGTGATTTCCAATGATATAGGCTAAAATACTTTACGATTTAATGAATAAGTGAACTGAATGCTGTGATAAAAATATTGATAATGACTAATAAAAAAACTAAAGCTGCGTTTACAACAAAGTTATTAACAAATGTTTATTTTTCTGTCCTATAGATTAAACGGAGCTTGACAAACACATAATGTGTATAAGCTATCTTCAATCTAATAGAATCTATAAGGACGGCAAAATAAACATTTTGTTAATAACTTTGGTGTAAACGCAGCTTTAGGCCGGTTGCAGACGAACCACTATCGCATGTGGGATGTGGGAGCTACTATTTCCCATCTGTGGTACCACAAACGCAGCGCATTTGGAATACATTGGCAGGCATGGCAGTGGCACTGATACTTCTACATGGCGTTGCGCCCTGTGGTAGCGATTATTTTCCTTGAGATTGTGGTATCACTGGTTTGAGCACCACGCTTCCCCTAGCTTCGGTGTCGTCCGATGAGCGATTTTGGGGGTTAGCAGTCCACTGAGCGATCCATTGTTCAGAATAACAATAAGGATAGGCAGACGCTATGAATGGGAGGACTTAGGAGTAATTAATAATCAGGGATTGATTGATTGATTGAGTACTTATTTATGTAGATTACAATATATACGGCTTATACACTTATATACAATAGCTTACAATACAGCAAAATTATGGATGAATTTACAAATATAAATTAAGAAAATAATTATTGAGCTTATATAATATGAAAAAAAAAACAATTGTAATAACTATAGATAGATAGATAATATTGTTATGCATCTACATAAATTGGCGGAGCTTTGGACATATCAATGTCCATTTCTTCGGAAAGAATATTCGAAGTATCCTTCCCACTAACTCTCTACCAAATAGGGACAGAGACGGAGGAAGGCCACAAGCGTAAGTGTATACTCTGATGATGATTGAATCAGTACCTACCTATAAAAATGAATCATTTGCTGAAGATAATATTGTATCCAATAAACAATATTTCAACAAACCGTTAAAAAATTCGATTTGGGTATTATCAAACAACTCAATGAAAAACATCTCAGATTATTAATTTTTGGGATTTAAGCGCCTAAGTTTAAATGTAGATTTTGAGCTCCGTTGATGGAATCTGTTATGTGAATAAATATAGGAGCCATTTCGCTTCTATTATACTATATGTATTACTTCTATAATGATTGTAGATTGGCATAAACATAGAGAAACGATAGCATAAGTAGATATCCCATGGTATAGGGAGTTTATGTCGCTACTTTTACTGTTATCTCAAGCCGATAGTTCACGTAGTTCTTTCCCATGCAGCTGTGTGACGCTGGTAGTCTCTCAAATTGTGCCGTTCATACACTATCACCCAAAAAAAAAACAGTAAAAATTGACAATAATCGACAGTAATCGGCTTGAGATAACAGTAAAAGTTGCGACATAAATTCCCTATACCATGGGATATCTACTTACGCTATTGTTTCTCTATGGCATAAACTTGAAATTTGTGACTACTTGTAGTTGTAGATTTCTTCAGATGTGAAGTTGATCTTGAATCTTCTTGATATCTGTGAGATACTTTATCGCTTGTAGCCTTTCTCCGTCACTGTCGCTGATGATTAATGACACCCAAGTCCTCCCATTCATAGCGTCTGCCTATCCTTGTTGTCATTCTGAACAATGGATCGCTCAGTGGACTGCTAACCCCCAAAATCGCTCATCGGAAATCGCTCATCGGACGTAACCCTAGCTTTTATACCACAATCACACTAATGAGCGTTTTCTCAAATGTAGTGTGAAAGACTCTCTGCTTTAGACGTATTGTTCTGTGGTATGTCGGTCCCAAATCCCACATGCGATAGTGGTTCGTCTGCAACCGGCCTAAAGCTGCGTTTATACCGGAGTTAATAACTCGAGTTATTAACTTGACTGAATTGTTAAAAATTTATCTTAACAAAAGTTAATAACTCGTGTTTTAACAGAAAATTCCTTGTTGTTGCAATTATTCAAATGATAATGAATTAATAATTATTATTGAACGAAAATCCAAATGCACAGTTCTGTGCATTATTGAATTTGATATTGTGGTAGCTAAGAATAACCATAGAGAAACAATAGCATAAGTAGATATCCCATTTTTTAACAGAAAATTCCTTGTTGCAATTATTCAAATGATAGCCTAATGAATTAATAATTATTATTAAACGAAAATCAAAATTCACAGTTCTGTGCATTATTGAATTTGATATTGTGGTAGCTAAGAATAACCATAGAGAAACAAAGCATAAGTAGATATCCCATGGTATAGGGCGTTTATGTCGCAACTTTTACTGTTATCTTAAGCTGATAGTCCACGTAGTTCTTTCCTGTGAACTTTATGACACTGGTAGTCTCTCATATTGTGCCGTTCATACACTCTTACCACCCGTCAAAACAGTAAAAATCGACAATAATCGGCTTGAGATAACAGTAAAAGTTGCGACATAAACGCCCTATACCATGGGATATCTACTTACGCTATTGTTTCTCTATGGAATAACATTCAATTCAATAATTATTTATTGTCATATACAGTGCACAAGAATACATACATAAATGTTTTAGGCTATAGGACTAAAAATCAGTTTACAAAGCATTATCAACCAAGAATATTATCGCTAGGTCATACAAAATTTGCAAGTTTTGTAGAAAATTTGTAATTTCGTTATACAAAATCCTGAGCCATCAGTCAACGACTGCATTTCGCAACCGTGCCACCATTATTATTTAATAACAGACAACCACGACACAGCTACCAACCGATGGCCGAAAAAACTATACAAAATATAGCCTACGAAATACATAATATTGATTTGCACCGACACAACAAAAAATTGTAATTGTAATTGAAAATAGTCCCACATGAGTCTTAGACTTGTGTGGGGACAAGCACCATTATACTGTGATACTTTGTGACTTAAATTGTTAAGTAGAAATAACTAGTAGTTCTGTGAACAGTAGACATCACGCAGTATTCTCATCCACAAGTACCTGATTGAAACTATAGACCTTTTGGAAATACAGCAATAGACTGGCTTTTCCACACATCTGTGTAATCACTTGTCAGCTGATTTATGATGAATAATTCTATAGTCTGATTTTTACTCTTATATTGGCGTAAGAAGGAGGCTCCTTTTTCCTTTTATATATTATCCTTGAAATGCAAAATTTCCAAAAACCATGTTTAAACGTCGACGCGCAATTAAAAAAGGAACATACCTGTCAAATTTCATGAAAATCTATTACTGCGTTTCGTCGTAAATGCGCAAAATATAAACATTTAAACATTAAGAGAAATGCCAAACCGTCGACTTGAATCTTAGACCTCACTTCGCTCGGTCAATTAATATAACCTTTACAGATTTAGAAAGTAGAGCAAAGAACAAACGGCAATACAAGAGAAAAGGGAAAATGAATTATGTAGGCCTAAAGGTGCGTACAGATATACGCGCCGCGAACATGAGCAATTCACTTTTAATCAGCTGATTATATCTGTATTTTTACAGAAACGGTAAGATACAGATGTAAAAAGCTTGGCATCAACTGATTAAAAGTGAATTGCTCATGTTCGCGGCGCGTATATCTGTACGCACCTTTAGACTTGTGTGTGGGACAAGTACCATTATACTGTGATACTTTGTGACTTAAATTGTCAAGTAGAAATAAATTAATATAACCTTTACAAATTTAGAAAGAAGAGCAAAGAACAAACGGCAATACAAGAGAAGAGGAAAAGGAATTATGTAGGCCTATAGCTGCGTACACATATTCGTGCTTCCAACCCGCACCGAGCACGCTCCTCCCTCGTACCGCCCTCGTTCCTCCATCGAACTACAGTCGCTCCGCCCACGCACCCATCATGAACGTTACGGAAGATGTTAAATCTTCTCGCGTTCCCCGGTCGAACCACTGTTGCTCGCCGGTCGATCATCAATCGCTCTGCTGGTGTGACGTTCGGTTGCGGAGCAGAGCGAAAGTCTGTACGCACCTATAGAGTTACTTAAGGAATTAGTGAGTTAGTTAGGATTCCATACTAGAGCTTCTATTTTATCTTAATGTTATTATAAGATTATTCTACATTGAATATTTGTTATTTAGTGAATCATTTAGGAATAGAAATTACCAGCAAAAATGATTAATTGAGGATCGTGAATCTCAAAACGGTTTTGACTAGTATTAACGTTGTATAATACTAAGAACATGTTATTGAAATGTGTATTTTTCCATTTTGCAGTGTTACTGGTGTACTTCTCTGAAAATATAAACGAACTTGCAGCCAATAACTGGAGGTAGGTGTAAAATTTAAAAATTTACACCTAGAAATTAGGTCTAAATTTACACCTAGAAATTTAGAAATTTTAAACTTGAAATTTCTAAATTTCATGGATGAATATTCATGTCATACTGTCAGCATACCTTATTGATAACATCAATTTGATTTAAATTCTAACAATGCTGACAGCTTGAATGAATCTAACTATAGGAATATTCTATTGATAATAGTTGGGACCTGGGGCCCGTTTCACAAAGGTACAAGTAGGTTACAAGTCAACAAGTAGGTTGTTGCCAACCATGGTTTTGGAGAACAGCTGATTACTAGCGTTTCACAAAAGCAGAATTGTAAACTTGTAGTTACAATGAATTTCTACAAGTTTACAAGTGATTTGCTTGTACGAACAAGTGTTTCACAAAGATTTTCATTGTAGCCAACAAATTTTGTCAAATTACTTGTTCGTAACTATGAAATTTCTACCGAGGTGGAAAGCTATGTAAAGCATTTACAAGTAATCATTAAAATGATTTTAATATTCAATAAATATTTCTAATGATCAATAATGCCCTATATCCCTCTAAAATTCATTATTTTGGAAATATATGCATCAGGAAATAAATTTAATAAATTCCAAAATAGTTATTAATGTGTTACTCATAGGTTATGTGTACTATAGTATATATACACCAGTATATATAATATACATTATATAGTACATCTACTATATATATACAGAGTACATATAGTGTGTAGGTTACAAATTCAGCAATAAATGAAGTAGACTGTACAAAAAACATTATATTGCTTTCAATATTTTCAAAAATAATTATTGAAAAGTAAAGTAACCTTTATAAAGGATGAAAAAGGAGATCATCATGAAAATAGGTTATGTTACTATTGAAGTACTTGTAGACTTGTAAAATTGTAAACTTGTAGATCATAATTTTTGTGAAACGTGAGTACTTGTAAACTGAACTACAATACTTGTTCGTAACCATGGTTGGTAACAATACTTGTACCTTTGTGAAATAGGCCCCTGGTTGAGGGCTGCCGCAAAGTAGGCCACCACCCACGCTTATCCACGTTCAAGGTCAAGCGAATCCACACGCTGGGGGCTGGGTCTGTCTGTCCGCAAAGTCAACCCACGGTCCACGTTCCACGCTACCTCGACAAAAGCCGAGTATAGCCGAAAAAACCCGACCAAAAGCCGGCAGAGTATAGTTTGTATAGGATAGGTTGAGACATAATGGGCCATATGAATAAAGTTGAGCATTTGCTTATACTTGTAAAATATTGAGCATATGCTTAATTTTCTATGAATAAACGTGAGCAAAATCTTTTGCTCATGCTCATCAAAGAAATAGTTTGAGCTTATGCTCAAAATTGTATGAATAAACTAGAGCATTTGCTCAACTTTTGAAGTAAATGCTTCAAAGAAGGTTAGTATAGTCTGGAGCAGCTTTTCACCTTTCAAATGAGAAAAGACTAAGAAATTGTCAAACAATTACAGATTTAAAGAAAAAGAAAAAAGGTTTCTCATAGTAAAATGGCTCAACTAATTCGTGTGAGTATAAGGAAACTACCAGATACGATCACAACCAATAGTTGAGAACTATAACTCTTTTTAGATTCAACTATGATATAATATCACCATTATTCCTACAAAAGAATAAATACAAAAGATACCTATCCGAAATAAGGACATCAATAGGAAATGGGCATTTAAGAAGATGAGAGAGCATATACAATTATAAGAAGGCTATTGAGATTATAAGATTATGCTGAAGAATATTATAGAGATTACATTTTTTCACGCTATTATTTCAAAATTCAGAACTCAACTAACCTGAAACTCAATTCATAGATAGAGAACAGAGCAGACGACCAAACACAAGCAGTGCTTGTCTATACTTGCATATTTAGCGCTTGCGTGAGTAGCACATTCTAACCTTTCACTATAAAAAAGTAAGGCCACAAATAATAAGAAAACAAAGATATTGTCAAATTTCACTGAAAATTTATTAAAAACTTTAAAACAGATCTGTTTAACTCTGTTTTAAAGTTTTTAATAAATTTTCAGTGAAATTTGATTTCTTATTATGGAGAGATTTCACAACATCACCATCAATTCTACTAATTTTATTTAAGGCCACAAAGGTGAATCAGCTGATGAAAAATCTTTTAAATACGTGAGCATTTGCTCCAGAGTTCAGGAGCATAAGGTAAGAGTATAAGGTAAAGCTTATATTAATATAAAAATGAGCAAACTCTTATGCTTCTACCTAATGGCCATGAGCAAAACCTTATGCTCCATGCTCATGAGCATATGCTCTGTTTTTATTTATATCGCCCATGGTGAGACAATACTAGTTGAGACCTATAAACTATAGTCTGCCGGATTTTGGTCGGGTTTTTTCGGCTATACTCGACTTTTGTCGAGTTTTTCGGCTATATTCGGCTTTTGTCTGGGTAGCGAGGAACGTGGACCATGGGTTGACAGACCCAGCCCAGCGTGTGGGTTCGCTTGACCTTGAACTTGGATAAGCGTTGGTACAGTCTCTGCCAAAAGTAAAAATGATATATCTCTAGCAAACTGACAACATTGCAAAGCTAGAGGGGACTCGCCATAGGCTTTCTACAATGATAGAAAAGAATGGCAACACCATTGTCAATCAAATACTGCCATTATAACGTGGACCTCACTATACTTATATTTGAATAGCTTATATCAGGGTATCTAGAATATTCTAGATAACTTGGCTCATACCGTCCTTGATTAGCTGTCTATAGCCTACTAGATATACCTATACCTCTGAGAAAAGATAGCATAAGAAGATATCCCAGGGTATAGATAGTTTATTTTGCACATTCCACCGAGTACTGTCGACTACTGTTTATTATTACAGTTTTGGCCTTGTTAAATTGTACCGATTACTGTCGACTACTGTCTATTTTACTGTTTTGGTCGTGTGAAATTGTAAGAATGTTTCATAGCTTCACGAAAAACAACTACTAGGACTATCGGCTTCAGTTAACTGTGAAATTTAGAACATACACGCCCTATACCATGGGATATCTTCCTTTGCTATCTTTTCTCTATGTTATCACTATAAATGATACAGTATCACCACACATGATACAGTATCAACACAATATGATACAGTATCATCTCAACTTGATACACAACGCCTAAATCCTCCTATGCTATCTTTTCTCTATGTTTACACTTGATTAGCTTAGAGTCTACAAAAAAACGCGTTATACAATAGCACAGAATACGTACAGAATGGAAAGTCAGCTAGTACCCTGACACCAAAATCCGCCATCTTGAAAGAAATTTCAGCATTGTAATGAAAGCGGTAATTGTAATTTCTAACAAGATGGCGCAGTGGTCTTGGTGCACTCAAGTCTTGGCGTCATGTAAAATGCATTGGTTGGAATGATATATACTTTCCATTCTGTATGTATTCTGTGACCATGGGATTAAGATTATGCTATCTTTCCTCTGTATTACACTATTTTACTTGACTAGATAGAGTCTATAATAATATAGTTTTTGATATGCAAATAATTTTGATTTTTTTTTTTGCAGGATATTCTCAAAACAACAGTATTTTGACAGTAAAGGACTGTTCATATCGATAGTATTCTCGGTACCAATCCTGCTCAATTGCATGATCATGATTGTAAGTATTTATTTATTCATTATTTATTTATTTTCACTTTCCTTGCCCTATTACCATAGGTAAGGAAAGTATTGCTTTCCAAAAAAATTAAGGTACCCTAATTTCATGTTTTCTATACGTTTCAAGGTCCCCTGAGTCCAAAAACATGATTTTTGGGTGTTGGTGTGTGTCTGTGAACACGATAACTCCATTCCTATTGAAATTTTAAACTTAAAGTCCTTATACCATGAGGATCCGACAATAAGAAATTCAATAAAATTCAATTCAAAAGGGCGGAAAAAATGGTGGATAATGGCTAAAAAACATATTTTTCACGGTTTTCTCGAAAACGGCTCTAACGATTCTCTTCACATTCATACCCTGGATAGCTATTTATAAGCCTTATCAACTGACATGAGTCTCATTTCTAGGAAAATTGCAGGAGCTCCGTAATATTCCTGAGAAGAATGAGTTTTGTCAAATTTCTATCACAATTTTCTCAAAAATGACTGACCGATTTTTTTCAAATTCATACCCTGTATAGTTATATATCAGCTCTATTACTGGCATGCAGTCTCCTCCCTGAGAAATTAACAGGGGGTCCACCCCATCTTGAGAAGTTTACTTTGTAACCTCCTTCTCGTGTGAGGTAGGTAGGTAGGTAGAGCAGTTTATTCAAAAGAACACATGTCGATATTTTATTGTTGAACAGCTGTTTTGACAGCTTTTAAAAAATCCTCAAATTTCATAATTCAACAAAGGAAATGTACTCTGAACACAATAACAATAGTATAATCGTAGTTTTAATTATTTAGCCGCCAATCGGCTATTCCCCTAAATTATGCTCGTTAATGAGGCTTATAGATCAACTAGTAGATAACCCGTGCTTCGCAAGGGTCTATTTTAAAACTGCAAAATGAAAACTTGACGTAATAAAAAATTCGAAATTGAAAATAGGCCTATAACCATCCTCGTTAATGAAGAATCTATATGCAAAATTTCAATTAATCAGTTGAGTATGTGATGATGCGTCAAACATAATTCCCTATCCTTACGTGTATAAGCCTTCTTTCCTTTATTATAGTATATAAACTGAAGAATACATAATACTTGAAAACCTCACAGAATCATATTGATTTTTCCAATAGATCAATAAATTTTAGTTCGATTAGGATCCTCCTCAATTTGAATCAGGCAGCCTTTGTTTTTCCAATTCCAAACAAAATACCTAAAATACTCGTTTCACTGGGAATTTGTTCTGATAGTACATTATAACTGAATAATATAATTATTACTTATTTTATTGTGATATATTCATGTTTTTCTTATGAATTCAATTATAGGCCTACAGCATGAAGACTATGTCCAATCATTTGTACTGGTGGCAAAATTTTACATTAAAAATATTATTTTGATAAAATCCAAGTTCAATAGTTGAAAACAAATTCCTTCAAAAAATATTGATAATAATACGTTTCGAGGGAAAAAACTAATAACAAAAAAAATGGGAAGGATCGGGGATTCGAACCGAGGGAACTATAGCTCCGTAAGCAAGTGTTTTACCGCTGCGCTACATAGAAGTTCGTAATAAGTAGTCTTATAACACCATTATAAACTGCTCATAAAAAAACACACTTTGGGCTATGGAACTTCATGTAGCCTACGGTAGAATAGATGAATTTGAACATTAATTTTGAAAAATCTAGAAGGAGAATTGAAATTTGGGCTTCCAGGTGCACGAGATTGATATTTTTAGAATCTATGTTCAAAATTTGGAGATCTAAATCATTCCCGTTTTTCCGGTATGCAATCCACAAGTTGACATGTTTTGATGCGAACACACGAACAAACACAACCCTATTCTCTCTTATTATATAGATGAGCAAGGAAAGTTGTGTGAATGTACCACACCAGATTTTTTATAATTGTCTTTAACCCTTTAGATCTTAACCTATCCTTATCGGTCTACCCATCGATGCTGTCCTATCTTTCTCCAGTTCCATCATAACATGGACCTCTACCGTATTCTATCTATAGTGAGGTCCACGTTATAATGGCAGTGGATAAAGATAGAAGAACAGCGTTGCCGATTCTCTGCCTCAATTAATCCCCAATTCACAGATTTGGCATCGTTGTGAAGCTAGAAAAGGATAGTATTACCTGCTTTGTCATATAATAGACAAGGATAGCAACATCAAAGTTAATCAAATACTGTCATTATAACGTGGATCCCACTATATATGCTTTTCACCACGCTTGCAGTATTATTTGTTTCAGATTAATGTATGGTTGATATTATTTATTGACCGAGCGAAGTGAGGTCTAAGATTCAAGTCGATGGTTTTGCATTTCTCTTTATGTTTATATGTTCCGCATTCACGACGAAACGCGGTAATATTCATGAAATTTGAGAGGTATGTTGCTTTTTAAATTGCGCGTCGACGTATATACAAGGTTTTTGGAAATTTTGAATTTCAATGATAATATTAAAAGGAAAAGGAGCCTCCTACATACGCCAATATTACCGTAAAAATCAAACTATACGATTATTCATCATAAATCAGCTGTCGAGTGGATTATATGTGTAATGTAGACGATTATTTCTTTATTGTGTTACTCTATTTACTTCCTTGCCCTATACCATAGTAAGGAAAGTATTGATTTCCGAAAAAATAAGGTACCCCAATTTCTAAATTTCTATACGTTTCAAGGTCCCCTGAGTCCAAAACATGATTTTTGTGTGTGTGTTGTGTGTGTGTGTGTGTGTGTGTGTGTGTGTTGTGTGTGTGTGTCCTGTGAACACGATAAATCCATTCCTAATTAATCGATTGACTTGAAATTTTAAACTTAAGGTCCTTATACCATGAGGATCCGACAATAAGAAATTCAATAAAATTCAATTCAAAAGGGCGGAAAAAATGGTGGATAATGGCTAAAAAAACATATTTTTCACGGTTTTCTCGAAAACGGCTCTAACGATTTTCTTCACATTCATACCCTGGATAGCTATTTATAAGCCTTATCAACTGACATGAGTCTCATTTCTGGGAAAATTGCAGGAGCTCCGTAATATTCCTGAGAAGAATGAATTTTGTTAAATTTCTATCACGATTTTCTCAAAAATGACTTGACCGATTTTTTTTTAATTCATACCCTGTATAGTTATATATCAGCTCTATTAACTGGCATGAGTCTCCTCCCTGAGAAATTAACAGGGGGTCCACCCAATCCTTGAGAAATTTACTTTGTAACCTCCTTCTCATACGTGAGGTAGGTAGAGCAGTTTATTCAAAAGAACACATGTCGATATTTTATTTGTAGAACAGCTGTTTTGACAACTTTTAAAAAATCCTCAAATTTCATAATCTATTCAAAGGAAAATGTACTCTGAACACAATAACAATAGTATGATCGTAGTTTTAATTATTTAGCCGCCAATCGGCATAATGTTATTCCCCTAAATTATGCTCGTTAATGAGGCTTATAGATCAATGAGCAAGGAAAGTTGTGTGAGTGTACCACATCAGATTTTTTATAAGTGTCTTCAACCCTTTAGATCTTAACCTATCCTTATCGGTCTACCCATCGGTGCTGTCCTATCTTTCTCCACTGCCATCATAACATGGACCTCTACCGTATTCTATCTATAGTGAGATCCACGTTATAATGGCAGTGGATAAAGATAGAAAAACAGCGTTGCCGATTCTCTGCCTCAATTAATCCTCAATTCAAAGATTTGGCATCGTTGTGAAGCTAGAAAAGGATAGTATTACCTGCTTTGTTATATAATAGACAAGGATAGCAACATCAAAGTTAATCAAATACTGTCATTATAACGTTGATCCCACTATAGATGCTCTTCACCTCGCTTGCAGTTTTATTTGTTTCAGATTAATGTATGGTTGATATTATTTATTGACCGAGCGAAGTTCAAGTCTAAGATTCAAGTCGATGGTTTCGCATTTCTCTTTATGTTTATATGTTCCGCATTCACGACGAAACGCGGTAATAGATTTTGATGAAATTTGAGAGGTATGTTCCTTTTTAAATTGCGCGTCGACGTATATACAAGCTTTTTGGAAATTTTGAATTTCAATGATAATATTAAAAGGAAAAGGAGCCTCCTACATACGCCAATATTAGAGTAAAAATCAGACTATAGAATATTATTCATCATAAATCAGCTGTCGAGTGGATTATATGTGTAATGTGGCCGATTATTTGTTTATTTGTTTACTCTTTTTAAATATAGTTCCTTTCTCATGAGTTATAGAGTTAGATCAATTTAACCTCTCGCAAGCCAAGCGATTCCCCCATTATAAATTGTTACCATAATGTCTAGGGTTGTTCTCACAACCCTATAATACCAGCTCAAAACCATACTCAATATAACCCCAATTACCATTAATCAATTACCCCATTACATGGTGGAGGCGCCAGGAAAATTATGTCTCGGAACAGAGGGGTAGAGCCGGGCCCGATTATCTGCTGTAGATAGTTCCAGGTCCCGTCCTCGTAACCGACTGCCAAGAGGCATACATTTTTCAGTCATTTTTACTTGTCATGATTTTTCACCGTCGTCGACACTTTTAATTTTTAAACAATGGATGCTCTCGGATTGTGAAAATTCATGTCAAATAATCGGCTACATTACATATGCAATGACGCATGCAATTCAATATCTCAATGTAACTTATTGAAAACACAGCTGTTGTGTGGACTATTAATTGCATGCAGTGAGGCATGCAATTGATAACTTAAAGTAGCATAGTATTTTCTCCCGACTTTTCTCTGCTTTCAACTCGGTAAGCTTTAGATGATAGTAGCATAGGTAGCTGTTTACATCAGATTATTAGCATTGTCGATACAACAACCCAAAACAGCCATTACTCGTTTATACACCGATATCTCGCCGACACGACAGGACAGAACAGAATTTACTCTGATGGACATTTCATTTCATTTTTTTCATCCCACTGACCACCTATGAAAGGGGTATAAGGATTTGTCAATTATAATCTAAAGTCGTCAATCTTTGCATTCTATAATGCAAAAAGAATTCCTCACTGGAATAAGGACAAACCTGCAACAACTCCTCCCTCACCTTAATTCTGAACTTTTCACCTGTAAGAGCTTTTATGCGTGTTGGCAATGAATTATAAAGCCGAATTCCTGCACTCTTCACCCTCCTCTCATACATACCAGTTCGATGAATGTCGTCTCTGAGGTTTTGTCTATATCTGGTATTGTATGAGTGGAACAACTCTCCTGTATTGAACCTATCTTTATTCCTATCAATAAAACAAAGAGCCTCTAAAATATATACACCTGGTAGTGGGAGAATCTTTAACTCTTTGAAATAATCTCTACAACTTGCTCTAATAGATTGCTCTAATAGATCACTCTAACTGTGATGTGGACAGTATTAGAGAAGACTGTGGTTTATAACTGCGCGAGGTCTACAGTTCACAGAACTACTAGTTTATTCGATCATTCAGAATTACACAACTTACGGAAAAGTAGCACAGGCCTATAAGCCCAAAACGGTTCCAATTCTAATTTATACAGCTGTACTCCAAATGTAGCTAGGTTATGTGTCACTTATTATTCGATCAGCTGATTTTGAAATTTGTGTTGCAGGCCAGCTGGTTATGGCAGTCCAGTCAGCTGATGGCCCAGCTGAAGCGCGCTCAGCTGCAGAAGGCAAACAAAGTGCAGACCAAAACAGACTGATCTCGCCGACAATCTGTGACCGATTATTAAATTACGTGTGACTGTTGTCGTCGTCAGTCGTTGACAGTGCTAAACCATCACAACTAGAAGACGAGATTCACCTCTATCTGTCAGCATTGTTTGAACGGGAAGCTATAATGTTTTTAATGGGGCTTGCTGACAGTTTTACGTGAATCTTTTCTGCACCTAGCGCATAACGAGATGGCCCCTGGTTTTCATTGTTGGCAATGGTTTTCTAATGGAATCCAGGGGCCATCTCGTTATGCGCTAGGTGCAGAACAGATTCTAAACTGTCAGCATTGTTTTGAATGGGAAGCTATGATGTTTCTAATGGGGCTTGCTGACAGTTTGGAGTGAATCTGTTCTGCACCTAGCGCATAACGAGATGGCCCCTGGCTTCCATTAGAAAACCATTGCCAACAATGAAAACCAGGGGCCTTCTTGTTATGCGCTAGGTGTAGAGAAGATTCACTTCAAACTGTATCATTCCTCATGAAATTACATCAATGCTAACTGTTCAATGTATAGTAAAATATGCTTATCAAAGAGTTGGAAATGTTGATGTGAAGTATCCTACGTAAGAAATTGAAGATCCGCCATGAGAGGGATTCACTTATCACTTGGGGCCGGTTTCCGAGCTCGAGATTTGGCTAAGTTCTAGACTTTAAACAGCTGGAGTCAGAAAATTGTCTTTCCGAAACGAGGCCTAGTCGCAGTCATTGTCATAGTCACGTTTGAATTGAATTTTGAAAAACTAGAAAATTGAGCACAGAATAGAATAAAAGAAAATAGTGTAAAGTTTCAGCTATTTCGAATTATTTAGGAATATCTAATTTTGTCAAGGAAAAACGTTTCCAATTGAGGAGTTTGGTGCAAAAAAGACCTCAGTCACAAAACGTAGTTTTGAGAAAATTGCATGTAAAGATTTTCTCATACTTTTTCTCAATATTATCACACCCAATCTCTAGAAGTGTTTATATCAATGAAAATTCAATATTTTCTCTTTATTTTGCTACTGAAATGATGAATAAATAGTTTTTTATCAGGCTACTTTTATATTTATCATAGAAAATAAGTCCACTGAGGTCTTTTTTGCATCCATCAACAGTTTCAAGGCAGAAAGTCATGTCTCTCAAATATATTCAATACGTATATTGAACTATTGTTTAGAATAATAAACTATTCAACTATTAAGATTGATACTCATAATAACCTGGAGCATAACCTAGCAAACCGTAGGTCCGATGGTGCTGCGATGCCATCAGAGTCAACGACTTGACGTTCAGCACTGATTATATGAAGAGTCTGCCAGCATTCTGACAGAAAATTCCGTATAACTTGGTCAGTTTTCAAGGTACAGCGATGAGATTTTGATGGCATGTGCTTGAAATGATGGAGAATGATTTGAACCGTTTGATGCAAAAACGACCTCAGCCGCCTGAGGTCGTTTTTGCACCCAGCTCCTCAATTTTAGGAATGAGAAAATAAAAACTGCGACTACTATTATAAAAGCTGCGACTACGCCCCGTTTTGGAAAGTCAATTTTCTGACTCCAGCTGTTTAAAGTCTAGAACTTAGCTAAATCCCGAGCTCGGAAACTGACCCTTAGTGCCGGTTGCACAACAGCCGGTTAAATTTTAACCTTGATTAATTCCACAAGAACCAATCAGAGAAGGCCTTTTTGATAAGACGGCTTCTCTGATTGGTTCTCGTAGAATTAATCACGGTTAAAATTTAAGAACCAAGAACAAGAACCAATCAGAGAAGGCCTTTTTGATAAGACGGCTTCTCTGATTGGTTCTCGTGGAATTAATCACGGTTAAAATTTAACCTGCTGTTGCGCAACCGGAACTTAGTATTTGTTTAAAATTATATCAATTCTTCCTATTTAACCAATACGACTGTTTGAAGCCAATCTCCTGAGAAGTTTCTTACTTAGCACTGATTTCCGGTTTCAGGAAGTTGGGTCAAGACATTTGAACATGGTAGAGCCGGGTGAGATTTACAATTACAATAATTATTTTACAAGTGAGCATTGCAATTAACGTCGGTAACAATCGCCATAGAAATCATATGTTCCAGTGCACTCGTTCTAAAGCGTACCATACAGGGTTATCATAAAAGAATGGTGCGGTTTCGAACATTTTTTAAAGAAAAACCAAATTACTCACAGTTAATGTTTTTTATTCACCTAATTTGTCGTCTGAAACAGTTTTTTACATGATTAATAACTTTCAATAAGTGCCCCTTAGTCGCTCGACAAATGTCCAAACGATAATAAATTTCTCTCTTAACATTCGATAACATTTCTCGATTATGGTTGTCATTGGCTCTTAATCCTGTTTTAAAGTGGTTCAGTTCGCGATTTCTTGTGAATAACAATGTTTTTGATGTAAATTTACAAGAAAAAATCTACCTGAACCACTTAAAAACAGGATTAATGAAGCAATGACAACCATAGCCAATGAAATGCTAGCGAATGTTTGGAGAGAAATTGATTATCGTTTGGATATTTTGTCGAACGACTAAAGGCGCACATATTTAAATTTATCAATGATGTAAAAAAACTGCCTGAGACGACAAATTAGATGAATAAACAACATCAACTGTAAGTAATTTGGTTTTTCTTTAAACCATGTTCGAAACCGCACCATTCTTTTATGATAACTCTGTATTGAAAAGCCTTCATCAAGCTTAGTGAAACCGGACATCTAAGATGGAATCAATAGATTTAAGATAAATTAAGCTGAATTCGCATACAACAGTGAAAGTGTAAATAAATAATTCCCATAAAATCTAATAGTACTATTCAGTATTCATACCCAATTTGTACCGTTGCACAAAAGCTGGTTAAATTTTAACCGTGATTAATTCCACGAGAACCAATCAGAGAAGCTGTTTTACCAAAAAGCTTATTAGTTTCCAGGAATAATTTCAACGTTGTTATTTTCCAGGAAAACCAATCAGCTTTTTGATAAGACGGCTTTTCTGTTTGATTCTCGTGGAATTAATCACGGTTAAAATTCAACCGGCTTTTGTGCAACCGGGCCTTAGTCTGGCTGATCCGATTAGAATTCATATGTTCACAGTTAAGTGCGAATCCAGCTTGAAAGAGCTTCGTTTGAAGGTGATTATAGAGTGATTCAGTGGTTCCGTTTTGCAAATTGCTAAGGCTCCTCAATGGCGGCGCTTCAAATTAGTACTCTGGTTGTACATTTGGTCGTACAGTACTAACTCTTTGGTGTTAATAAAATGTGCCTAGTCAGCTAACTTCGTCTTCCCGGAAACTTCGTGTGTTGGGTACTGAGACGTTAGAACTTGAGTTTTATTTGGAAATCCATGAGTAAGTTTTCTATGAGAATCCATGAAATTATATGGAAATGTGTGAGTTTTCTTTGGGAATACGTAGGATTGTAAGAAAATTTCCTTAGAGACTCCATGAAATATCATGAAAACAATTAGATGCCATTAAAATCCGTATTCTAATGTAATAAATTTCATCGAGTTCCAAGTATTAACGTTTGATTCCAGCCTGTTAGAATATATTCACAATTGCTTCCATTTGAAATGTTATTCTCACCGAATTTCACTCTCATTAGACATAGTTTATAGGTTACTCGTAAAAAGTGGCCTTACAAGAATAAAATTATTATTCTATTGTAATAAATTGTAGTACAAGCAACATGTGTTTCTATTGCGAATGAAAAATCGTTAACGCATTACCATAGAGAAACGATAGCATAAGTAGATATCCCATGGTATAGGGCGTTTATGTCGCAACTTTTACTCCCAAGCCGATAGTTCACATAGTTCTTTCCTATGCAGCTGTGTGACGCTGGTAGTCTCTCAAATTGTGCCGTTCATACACTATCATCCCAACAAAACAGTAAAAATTGGCAATAATCGACAGTAATCGGCTTGAGATAACAGTAAAAGTTGCGACATAAATGTCCTATACCATGGGATATCTACTCACACTATTGTTTCTCTATGGTATTACTATACTGTAACTTGAAATGCCATTTCAATTTATAATTGTTAACGTATTTTTTTATACATAAAATTAATAGTTAACGTCTCTGTGAGAAATATGTTTATATAGATCATTTTTCATAATTGTTTTCTATCGTCTCTGTAAAGGTCATTGTACACCCAGCTAAGTTTAGCTAGGAATACAATTTCGTATTCCTTGATTGTCCTATCTCTCAAATTTAAACAAATGCTACGCAATCTGTCCCGTTCACACCAGCGTAGCGTAGCATTTAACATTGGGAGATAGAACGGTTACGTCGTCCTAGCCACGGTATTTAGATGAAAACGGTAGGAGACATGAAATGTGTGCGCAGTGGCCAGCCAGCTAGATTGCGTCATCGCCACCAACCGAGGTTTTCGACACCTACTGGCAATTTGTGAAACCTATTCGTTAAAAAACAGATGATTGGATATAAAATGACGTCAGCTACACCGGAAATTTAGCACAAACATGCGCGTGACACCTACCGTCTTCTTCTATATACCGTGGTCCTAGCTACATGGCTACAATTACTGGGTGTATGACGACCTTTAGAACTTAATTATAGCCTAATTTCTGTGTATCTGTCTTGTATTGGAGGTAATGTTGTAGTAGATTACGATTTTAAAAGAAACTACCAGAATTTCTCACAACCACAGTCATTGAAAAATCGAGATACTGGATTTGGTTGTTACACCATCATTTAACTCAAGTATAGCCTAATTTCTGTGTATCTGTCTTGTATTGGAGGTAATGTTGTAGTAGATTACGATTTTAAAAGAAACTACCAGAATTTCTCACAACCACAGCCATTGAAAAATTGAGATACTGGATTCGGTTGTTACACCATCATTTAAATAGAGTGGAAGTGATGATTTCAAGATATTCATTTGACTATGCCTTTCATTATGGTTACGTCCAATTCAAAAAATATTGTTCAGATCTAATTTTCCAGTTAAAGTTGAAAATTGAAACATTGTCTAGTGTATTATAACTTCTAGAGAAAAATCTGACTTGTAACGGTGTAATAATGATAGAAATATTTACACAGTTGGAAGTTTTCTATTTCATCGGTGTAGATTCACTTTTAACGAGATGAAAATTCCAGTAATCACTACTAGAAATACTAAGGAACTATCTGGGCAGTCTTTATAACCTATTCTCAAGAATCTTCTTGGCCACGTGAGCTTTGGTCGACTAGCAACCAATAGAAGTTTGTCAGCATTGTTCTGATTGGTTTAAAAGCGTGCTTGGCTAAGAAGGTTCTCAATAATCACTTATAAATATTGTAATAAAAATTCTATAATATTTCTAGTAGTGAATTTCTCTTCTAATAAGGGTTCTGAACATTTCTTGTGAACAGGATTTCTTCAAATATAGTGCAAACTTTGACATTTGACTCAGAAAATTTATGGTTTTATAAATTGAGACATAAATAATTTTATTGAATTATCTTATTTGTGTAACTAAATCGTTGTATTTTAATTATTTGATAATTGAGAAGTGGAGGAACATAATTTTAATGTTTTAATGTTTCGTCATCCGAAGAACTTGCTGTAGATTGAAGATTTCTTAGTGGTATTCACTTGAAAGTGTCAGAATTA
The DNA here is from genome assembly GCF_014356525.2 of Nilaparvata lugens. Classification (NCBI taxonomy): domain Eukaryota; kingdom Metazoa; phylum Arthropoda; class Insecta; order Hemiptera; family Delphacidae; genus Nilaparvata; species Nilaparvata lugens. The sequence goes on along the minus strand of NC_052506.1, from coordinate 3,400,730 downwards.
TAAGATCAATGTTTCCTATTCAAATAATGTGCCTCTTGATGCTAATATTTTACTTGGCACTGAAAACTTAGAAATCTTCAGTTTTCACGAAATAAACCTCGGATTTCAACTGTTATTTTGCAAAATTGGAAAATGTAATCCTTGATTTTGAACAGAAAACATTGGAAATGTACAAAATTGACTGTCCATTTACAATTTAATATGAGTATGGGCTAAAATGGATAAATTTGAGAAATTCCCCCTACGTAATCAAGTTTAAAAATGATAAAATTTAACTTTATGATATAAGTATAAATAAAGACATGCAATTTTGTGAAATTGATTATTCTTTCAAATAATATTAAAACCAGTCTTTGTGAAGAACTGCAACCTCCATGAAAAATAATGTAGAGATGAAGGTCATATTTTTTTGAATCATGTATTTTTCGCTAATAGGGCAGCTTCTGCTAATTTTAATTACCTGATTTTTAAAAACTTTTTGAATATTATATTTTACTTCTTTTATGTCGTTGTTGTATAGTTTCATATAATATTGTTGTATTACTTCTTTGTCTAGTTGAAAACAGTTGTTAATTATTAACTTAAAATGAAGACTGCATCACGTTAGGTATAGGATTTATGTCTTTGGTATTTAGATGATGATAGAGCTTCTTGTATTGTCTCTGTAAATATTGCATCAGCTTTGTATGTGGCGTACCTTAATGTTGACATTTTTATTTCTCAATAAAATTGTGCTGTATAAGAAAAGTTCTATTTGTTGATTTTATATCCTACTAGGCGTCAGGCTCGCTTCGCTCGCCATATTCGTCTAGCCAGGCTACGACTGGATCGTCCAAAAATGAGATCAGCGGGCTTGCTTCGCTCGCTTGCATTTTTCATTTGAACATGCTTCATTCCATCATTCATTCATTCATTCATTCATTCATTTATTGTATAAAATACTATAATCATAATACAATAATTATGACATTGGAGGAAAAACTAGGCTGAGCCTGTACTATTTCTCTCCAAAAATTTTGATAAAATGTTGAAGTTGTCCAAAAGATAAGGTTATGTAATCACACACTGCTTCGTTACTTGATTTTCGGTCCAGGAATGATGATTTAAAATTTTGAATTTTGAAGGTTGATTTTTTACTCCAAATGAATCACAGAATGTATCACAATAAATTAAAAACTTTAGAAATATTGCACTTATTTAAAAAAATTCAATACAAAATCAAAAACCTACTCAGAAACTCAAAGTACTGAGAAAACGCAGAAAAGCTGAGAAAAACGTTGATTTTGGGCGTATCTTTGATGAGATATTAAGGCCACCTCATCACAAAAGTTTTAGACCCTAGCTAAACCTCTGTACCAAATTTGAACATTTTCTGTCTAAAGGAATTTGGAATAACGCCAAAGATACTTGATGAAAGAACTGAGAAAACGCTAATTTTGGGCGTATCTTTGGCGTTATTTCAAATTCCTTCTAACACAACATTATTACACCCTAGCTGAGCTTCTGTACTAAATTTGAACATTTTCTGTTCATTTGTGCTCGATAAAGCTGAGAAAACGCTAATTTTGGGCGTATCTTTGACGTTATTGTAAATTCCTTCCAACACAACATCATTACACCCTAGCTGAGCTTCTGTACTAAATTTGAACATTTTCTGTTCATTTGTTCTCGATAAAGCTGAGAAAACGCTGGAAAAACGCAGATTTTGGGCGTATCTTTGGAAACTTTTCCAAATCCGTTCTTAGTGCGCCTCTAAAGGGCCAATTGAACATACCTACCAAATTTGAACGTTTCTGGTCCAGTAGATTTTTAGTTCAGCGAGTGAGTGCCATTTCGCTTTTATATAATTATATACTAGCCGTCAGGCTCGCTTCGCTCGCCATATCCGTCTAGCCAGGGGGCTCCGCCCTCTGGACCCCCGACTGGATCGTCCAAGAATGAGATCAGCAGGCTCGCTTCGCTCGCCTGCATTTTTCATTTGGGCATTTTTATCATATGTTAGGACAATCCAGTCGGGGGTCCAGACTAAACGGCTGGCCAAACGGATATGGCGAGCGAAGCGAGCCTGACGGCTAGTAATATAATATTCCCAGGATAGAAGAAGCAGTGCCCAATCAATTTTTCCGCGATAAATGCATTTAAATCTTCAACTTGGTGCCAACCTCACAAATTCAACTCAACTTAATGCTAACCTGACAAAATTATTAATTTAGTTGCCAGTTGACAACTGTTTTGAAGAGGTACTCTATCTAGATTATAGTTCTATAGTAACATATGATATGGAAATTTCAATTATAATTAAGAGATTGGGAGAAGAAGAATATACATGCTAAAAGACGAACTTTAAACCCTTAAAAACAACCCTTAGAGTTAAAATATTGCCAAAAGATTTCTTAGTACGCCTCTAAAGGGCCAACTGAACATACCTACCAGATTTGAACGTTTTTGGTCCGGTAGATTTTTAGTTATGCGAGTGAGTGAGTGAGTGAGTGAGTCAGTCAGTCAGTCAGTGAGTGAGTGCCATTTCGCTTTTATATATATATATATATATATATATATATAATATATATATATATATATATAGATAGATAGATAGATAGATTCTTGAGTTATAAGCATTTGGAGATGAGTGATTTTTCTGATCTGAGAGTGGAGGTGAGATTTTGTTTCAGTGAATAACTCACTCTGTATTGAAGCGAAACGTCTCATATTATGGCACGACACGACACTTGTTAGGTCAACCTCTATCTATAGCCCGAATATCAACCAAATCTGGGAGATTTGCATTTTTTATGAAATCCATGAATAAACATCAAGGATTTTTGCAAAAATGGTAACAAATTAAAATTGCACAAACTATCAGAAATGATAGTACTTGACGAGAGGAATAATAATATGTCATCACATTGGAAAAATTCACCCCCATTCTTGAGTTATAAGCATTTGAAGATGAGTGATTTTTCCGATCTGAGAGTGGAGGTGAGATTTTATGTTTCAGTAAATTACTCACTCTGTATTGTAGTGAAACGTCTCATTATTATAGCACGACATTTGTTAGGTCAACCTCTATCCATAGCCTGAATAACAAATCTGGGAGATTGCATTTTTTATGAAATCCATGAATTAAACATCACCGAAGTTGATAAGTTATAGTTGATAAGATAAGTTGTCTTGTATATTTGTTCACTCAGTCCTTAATTATTTTCACAAAGTCGATTTGGATAGTTAAGTACACCGTGATTCAAAAAGAATACCACAACTTTCAAAATTGATAACTCTGCAAAGATTAAACGAAGAGTAAAGCACTATCGATTTTATCGATTTTATCGATAGTCATCGATTTTAGGAAGCTCTGAAGTTTTTTTAGTTCCTTATTGGCCCATATGAATAAAACCAGAGCAAATGCTCATGAGCAAGAGCAAGGAGCATAAGGTTTTGCTCATGAGCAAAATGTAGAAGCAAAAGTATTGCTCATTTTTATATGAATAAGCTTTACCTTTTACTCTTACCTTATGCTCCTGAACTCTGGAGCAAATGCTCACGTACTTTAGAGATTTTTCATCAGCTGATTCGCTTTTGTAGCCTTAGTTTGTTTTATAGCTCACGGAAGCGCTAAATATGCAAATAGGGTGCACCGCTTGTGTTTGCGTCGTCTGCTCTGTTTTCTATTTATGAATAGAGTTTTAGAATTTTGAAATAATAGCGTGAAAAAATGTCATCTCTATAATAATCTTCAGCATATTCTTTTAATATCAATAGCCTTCTTATAATCGTCTACACTTTCATCTTCTTAAATACCTATTTCCTATTTTGTGATGGCTATCTTTATAACAGGTAGGTAGCTATCTTTTGTATTTATTCTTTTGTAGGGATAATGGTGATATGTATCATGGTTGAATCTAAAAAGAGTTTTATAGTTCTCAACTATTGGTTGTGATCGTATCTGGTATATTTTCCTCTTCCTCATACGAATTAGTTGAGCCGTTTTACTATGAGCAAAAGGGTATAAGCTGCTCTAGACTAGACTCACCTTTTTTGAAGCATTTGCTTCAAAAGTTGAGCAAATGCTCTAGTTTATTCATACAATTTTGAGCAAAAGCTCAAACTATTTTTTTGATGAGCATGAGCAAAAGATTTTGCTCACGTTTATCCATAGAAAAAAAGCAAATGCTCCATATTTTAGAAGTATAAGCAAATGCTCAACTTTATTCATATGGCCCATTTAGTCGCATTGGCACTCATCTGTCCGTGCCTATTCGAATGAAAACTATCCGAGGCAATGGATCGGCTGCTAAGCAGATCGAGACAGAGCACTTCATCACTGGCCTCCAAGAAGCCCTGAGCTCACCCCCTCCGATTTTTTTCTGTGGGGGTACGTTAAAGTGTATCGACCTCCTCTACCAGCTAACATTGAGGAGCTCAAACAAGAAATAACAGCAGCTATACAAACTGTTACGCCCGATATGCTACTGAGGGTGTGCAACGAGTTCGAGTATCGTATTGATATCACTCGAGTGTCTGGAGGGGGTCACATTTAACATATGTGAACTTGTTTTATATAGTGGAGAAAAACGTATTTTAATACTCTTCATTATGTACGATCATATGCTGATAGTGAATGTTTTTGTGATTTTTCTGGCTTCAAATTTATCAAGTTTTTTAATATTTTTCAATTTATTAATGCATTTTCAAGTGGAATAATAATTTGTTTCATCTTTCTGATCAACCGAGGTACAAAATTTTTAGTATAATGTATATTTGGACTGTAAATTTTTGTGATCTTTATAAAAGTGTTTTCATAACCTCATTTGGACTATTTTTATCAAAATTAGAGAGAGGAACAGTTTTGGGTTTATCCTGTTGATTCTCTCCCAATCATTAATTTGATGTTGTGATTAAGGAATGTAATAATAATAATTTTGATTTACCATCCAAGTTTCTATTATGTTTCATTTATTTAATACAGATTTTCAAAGTTGTGGTACCTATTCTTTTTGAATCAGGGTGTATATAAGTTGAGCGCTCTTATTATATAAATATCATATTGAACTCCATCCCACACACAGACCTGTAGTCTTCTATGGGGGGTTTCCTTATAATACTTTTACTTGTCTCTCATTTTCTTATGTAAAATTTCAAGATATAGCCTAGATTCGATTTTGCTATCCCTGACTGTCATTGGACTAAGCTGATAAATCTATCTTTTTCCGCACAGTAGGTAATCTATTCACTTGAAGATAATGTACAAAATAATATCCAATCTTGGTATGAAAATGTATAATTAATCATGAGAATATAGAATGAATATATTTCTCACGATTTTATAATAAATTTTCATAGTTGAGATGAAATTTTTTGGTAGTTTATTTATTTATTCGTTGATATAATATACAAATCATATGAATATGATCGGGATAGAACAACAGGCATAGCCCAAAACTATTCTTTCCAATTTTTTTCTAAATAATGAAATGTCCGAAAATGACAAAAAAAACATAATAGAAATTATATGAAGGGTCGGGGGGAAAAACGATGAGAGGAAATCGAGAAAAATCAAGTTGAAAGTTTAAACCCTAGAAAAATCAAGTTGAAAGTTTAAAACCTAGAAATTCATAAATGGGCTATGATAAGCTAGTGAATACTATGTTTCTTAAAAGTCAATTAAAAACGATTTGGCAACAGTGCTGGAGTGGAAAAGGATAGAGCTATCTGCTGTGTCTAATGACAGACAAGGATAGCAACACCAGTTGCTGACTTTATTAGGTGAATTTCAATGCTTTATCCACCTTGGTGAATTTCAATAGAGAGTGAAGATGACAAGGTTGACTGCCCTATTTGTTAGCACGAATGAAACATAATATATAGCGCATGCGCTATCTATTCACTTCCTCCTCACGCCTCTGCAACCCTACTATAGTGAGGTCCACGTTATAATGACAGTATTTGATCAACTTTGGTTTTGCTATCCTTGTATATCATTCGGCAAAGCCGGTGGTACTATCCTTTTCTAGGTCCACAACGATGCCAATATTATGTTTTTGACAGTGTAAAAATATAATTACTCAATGCAGAGAATCGGCATCGCTATTCTTCTATCTTTATCCACTGCCATTATAATGTGGACCACACTATAGTATTTCTATGAACAGTAGACCTAACGCAGTATTCTCATCCACAAGTACCTGATTGAAACTATAGACCTTATGGAAATACAGCAATAGACTGGCTTCTCCACACATCTGTGTAATCACTTGTTGGCTGATTTATGATGAATAATTCTATAGTCTGATTTTTACTCTAATTTTGGCGTATGAAGGAGGCTCCTTTTTCCTTTTATATTATCCTTGAAATGCAAAACTTTCAAAAACCTTGTTTATACGTCGACGCGCAATTAAAAAAGGAACATACCTGTCAAATTTCATGAAAATCTATTACCGCGTTTCGCCGTAAATGCGCAACATATAAACATTTAACATTAAGAGAAATGCCAAACCGTCGACTCGAATCTTAGACCTCACTTCGCTCGGTCAATTATCGATAAGTAATAATATCGAGTGACCTGGCTGGCTCAGGTCTGGTGTCAGAGTTTTCAGGTCGTAACTGATCAATTTCAGGGCCTCTGACATGACCTTACGACTGCTTTTTAGGCACTTAACGTGTCCATCCGAGACACGGGAGTGGCCCGAGATATTTTTTTTATCGATAAATAAAATAATTAGACAAAAATAAAATCTTGTATGGTACAATTTTGATTTATTAAAAATAAATATATATAATCTTACTTTACACCGATTGAATGAATTACAAATCACAGTAAAAAATAATATATTATATACTAAAAACGTAAGAATGAGCAATATTCAGTCCGTAGGAAGGTTAATACATAGAATTGGATTTTTAAATTCTTCAATTTTAAGGTTGGGTTAAAACAGTTGTACACCAAACAAAAGTAGTTTCTCTAATAGCTCCTTTCATAAATTCTTAAATCTATTTAAGAGATAGATTCTTAAATCTAAGTGAATAGATTTAAGAATCTCATCATATTCAAATCAGTGAATAGATTTAAGAATCTATCTCTTAAATAGATTTAAGAATCTAAGATTGAATTTAAGATTTCAATCTTTAATAGATTTCTTAAATAACACCTTCGATAATACCTGGAGCAAATATTTCAAAAACCTACTTGCGTTTGATAGTGTGTTTGATTGCGTTTGGTGTTTGAAATTGTTTTCTAATAGTTTTATTCAATTATTCATTATTCATTATTCATTAAAGATTTCAATCTTTAATAGATTTCTCAAATAACACCTTCGATAATACCTGGAGCACATATTTCAAAAACCTACTTGCGTTTGATATTATGTTTGGTGTTTGAAATTGTTTTCTAATAGTTTTTAGTCAATTATTCATTATGTAAGACCATATAATAAATATTCAGTATCCCTTCTCTGTGTTAAGAAGTAAAATTTGATGTGAAGACTGTCTTAACTAATTGATAATATTCAAAATTCATCCTTTTATATTGAATATTAGCCATATTGAACTTTATCAATAATTCTTATTATAAAATGTCTTCCATAGGCTTATATTCAAACTAAGGGTTGAGAGTATGATATTGAATGTTCTATTGATTTGTACAAAGAAAACTATTGCCATTAAATACAATTAAACTCAATCAAAGAGAGTCTTCTTTGTCTTTTGTCCTCCTCCCTTTGGTAGAGAGTTAGTGGGGAGGATATTTTTAATATTCTTTCCGAAGAATGGACATTGATATGTCCAAAGCTCCGCCAATTTATGTAGATGCATAACAATATGATTATTATCTATAGTTATTATATTACAAATTGCTTTTTCATATCATATACTGTTCAATAATTATTTTCTTAGTCTATATTATGTAAATTCATCTATAATTTTGCTGTATTGTAAGCTATTGTATATAAGTGTATAAGCCAGTATATATTGTAATCTACATAAATAAAGTACTCAATCAATCAATCAAATTCAACTGATCGATTGTGTATTTTATACAGGAAGATAAAGGAGAAGGGAATTATTCCCTGAATATCATAAAAATAAAATGTTATATTAATATTCCTGAATATCAATATTTTCTGTGGTATCAGAAAAGCACTGCTGGAATTGTGATTCAAATGCCAATTGTGGGAAGTATATCAAATTCTATAATTATATTCAATTATTTTTAAATTTTAGTAAATCTGGATTGTGACATGAGCTGTTTTACAGTACCGCATATCGGTCACCTATTTTGAATAAAAGTTTCTCAACTTTTTGCGCATTCAGCTATTTTTTGCTTCTGCCAGGTTTCAAACAATAATATCGAAACTAATTTTGTGGAATATTTACTGAAACTGATTTCGATATTGATTCAAAAACTAACCAATTTTTTATGCAAAAGTTACATTCAAGTAAGACAGTAAGCTCTGATATTTAGACAATATATCACAATAATTTATTCTTTGTGATTTCTATGATAGTTGGAATGATTTCACTTGAAAAAATAAAAATTAAACTTTATCTACAGGATTTTAATACATTCATGTTGGAAAAAGTATATCTATATTACAGTGTTGATTTCGAAATAATAACTTAATTCAACCAGTAACCACTTAATTTATGTAATACCTAGTATATATAATCACATCCTCATACAAATTGTCTATGATCTCATGCAGTACCTAATTTATACAATATCTATACATAGTAATTAATATCAATTATGCTAATTTGATATATTATATGAGGTAAGTAAATTTAAGGTAAATTGATTTGAAATCAACTTTCATGGAAATTGAAAATTTCTTGCCGCCGGTTTAGTATGCACAAATATCCAATCGAATTGAACCTCCGTAAAATGACGTGTCCTAAACATCAATGGAAATATAATGCGTCATCTTACGGCGGTTAAATTCAACTGACACATAGTTGTGAAGTTGAAGAGAGTATGCCAATAAGTATATAGTGATAATCCATTCAACATTATTTTGAAATTCAATATTTTTTGTTTGTTAATTTGAGTTTTAATAATTATTTCAATATATGCTGAATCTTGTTACCTTATGAATTTCTAGAATAAAGTTGAAGAGAATATGCCAATGAGTATAATAGTGATAATCCATTCAACATTATTTTGAAATTCAATATTTTTTGTTTGTTAATTTGAGTTTTAATGATTATTTCAATATAATATGCTGAATCTCGTTTCCTTATGAATTTCGAGAATAATTAATAAGTTCTGTATACAGCATGGCCGTACAAATCATGGCTGTATAAAATAGCTGTATACAACTAACATGGCTGTATAAATCATGGATTTCTTCGTTGGCAGAAATGTCATTGGAAATTTGTTTTTGATTAAGTTTATTTTGATTATATCCTCTTTGTCAGGAATGCATTTTGAATTTGATCACGAATTAGCGATCAACTCATGACTTCTTGTTGTTCTTGGTGTTCTTGTAGCCATAGGAGTTGACAGCTGAAAAAATAGAAAAGTATATTAGTTTTTGTAAATGAACATTTTATAAATTTATTTTATTATTTATTTACATTACTACTTACTTACTGCGGTGGTTTATTCATTTATTTATCTATTTATTTACTTATTGAATAGAGCAAAAACAATACAATAGAGTCGGAAAATAAAAAAAACAGGCTATTGCCCAAAACTTCTTCAATTCCTAATTTTATCTCAAATTGTCTAAATATTAATGTAGGTTATGTCTATTTCAATTTCTTCAGCTACTAATCATCAGTCTGACACTTTACATCAGAATAAAACAAACAATTTCAAATGTCGTTAGATTGATGATAAAATAACTTTCGAAAAACATTAAACAAACTTCAAATATTTTTACAAATTCATTATAAAGTGGACCTCACTATAATATATCAGAATGCGTTTACACAAGTGCAGGTTCTGTTACCTTTATCTATTAGCTATAATAATCAATTCATGATTATTTTTCATCCTGCTGAGCTGTGTGTTTTTGTTATCTTGTTGTTTGTGATTGTAAATTAGAATAAAAATATGAATTTGAATTTTTGAATATAAGGCTGTTCGGAACACCTTTTTATTTTCATTTTAATTGGCGGATAATCTTTTTCAATATAATTTTCAAGATCATAAAAAGTGGCAACTGAAATTGTTAAGTGGTCTGATAAGCGAGTTATGGGGTTGTTGAAGTGCTAAACTCCGTTTTCATTCCAGATCATAAACGGTTTCGAATTTTCCATTGGAGTTTTTTTTAATACATTCAGTATATCATTGGCTTTGTGCTAATATGCGTTTTTTGCGATTAATGCTAGAATAAAAAAGTTATCGAATTTACAAAAAATGTTACTTTTTTATTTATGAACGATATGGGGAATAAAATGTTTTAGTTTGGAAAGATACATTTTTGAATTTTTAAGAGAAGTTCTATAGGTGCGTACAGATATACGCGCCGCGAACATGAGCAATTCACTTTTAATCAGCTGACTATATCTGTATTTTCACAGAAACGGTAAGATAGAGATATAAAAAGCTTGGCATCAGCTGATTAAAAGTTAATTGCTCATGTTCGCGGCGCGTATATCTGTACGCATCTTAATAATATAGTCAAAACCGTTTATGATCTGGAAAGAAAACGAAGTTTAGCACTTCAACAACCCATAACTCGCTTATCAGACCACTTGAAAATTTCATTTGCCACTTTTTCTCACTCTTATAATGATCTTAACTATTATATTGTAAAACATTATCCAATTTAAATAATAAAAAAATGTACCGTACAGCCTTAATTGATTTACCTTCGTATTACTTTTCAAGCATGAGAAAGACTTGTTTTTGGAGAAGGTGTGTTTTTGATATTTTATAGCTTGTGAATATGGTGAATTGGCATAAAAAATATGAATTTGAATCTAATAGTTTTACCTTCGCATTTTCTTATTTCTGAATTTAATAGATTTACCATCATATTCCTGAAAGACCTGTTTTTGAAGAAGGCGTGGTTTTGATATCTCATAACTTGTAATAATTGTGAATATGTATTGTAAATTGGAATGAAAAATATGAATTTGAATTTTTGAATTTAATAGTTTTACCTTCGTATTTCTTATTTTTGAATTTAATAGATTTACCTTCGTATTCTTTTTCAAGCATGAGAAAGACTTGTTTTTGGAGAAGGCGTGGTTTTTTATCTTATATTGCTTGAGCATATGGTGAATTGGAATAAAAAATATGAATTTGAATTTGATAGTTTTACCTTCGTATCTCTTATTTATTTTGAATTTAATAGATTTACCTCGTATTCCTTTTCAAGCATGCATGAGAAAGAACTGTTTTTGGAGAAGATGTGTTTCTGTCTATCTTATTGCTTGTAATTGTGGATATGTATTGTAAATTGGAATAAAAAATATGAATTTGAATTTTTTAATCTAATAGTTTTACTTTCGTATTTCTTATTTCTGAATTAAATAGATTTACCTTCATATTCCTGAAAGACCTGTTTTTGGAGAAGGCGTGGTTTTGATATCTCATATCTTATTGCTTGTGAATATGGTGAATTGGAATAAAAAATAAAAATTATAATTTTTGAATTTAATAGTTTTACCTTCGTATTTATTATTTTTGAATTTAATAGATTCACTTTTTAAGCATGAGAACGACCTATCCTTCGAGAAGGTGTGATTTTGATATCTTATAGCTTGTAATTGTGGATATTTATTGTAAATTGGAATAAAAAATATGAATTTGAATTTAATAGTTTTAATTGAAGTTGCTTTCCATGACGAAACACTATATAATAACTTTGTTGAAGTTCTGACATTTTGTTAGTAGTAAATATTTGAAAAAATATTTTACAGGCTTTATCAGCCTGGCTGATGAAGCTCCTCTTCAGGAGTGAAATGCATTCCTCAATACTCAAACAAAGTAAGTGTTTTTTTTTTCAAATATTTACTAGTAACACAGTGTCAGAACTTCAACAAAGTTAATAGTTTTCCTTCGTATTTCTTATTTATTTTGAATTTAATAGATTTACCTCGTATTCCTTTTCAAGCATGAGAAAGACCTGTTTTTGAAGAAGGTGTGTTTCTGATATCTTATTGCTTGTAATTGTGAATATGTATTGTAAATTGGAATAAAAAAATACAAATTTGATTTTTGAATTGAATAGTTTTACCTTCGTATTCCTTTTCGAGCATGAGAAGGACCTGGTACCAGTCGACCCCCTTGACACGCGGCACATCCAGTGTACCGCCGTAGCACTCAGGCAGACACTTGGGGCTCAAGTGCTGATGTAGCGAATCTCGGTCGGTTCCGTGGAAGATAATCTGAAAATAATGTTGATTGATAAATTATGGATGTTGAATAATATGAAAAACCTGGTGTGGCGCACTCACACAACTTTCCTTGCCGTTGATCACCTGACGCTAGTGATCACGCGCATCTCAAGTCAACTATTTATTTATTTGCCAAAAACAAAATACAAAAAAGCTTTACAAAAAATAAATATAAGTATAATGCTACTGCACTTAAACCAAGATACATACATTTATTTAATTAGATATAATAACGAAATGATATCCTTTTTATTATAAATAATAGTTTTAAAATGAAGATTCAATTTATGATCACATGCATAAGTACGGTACAGTAGGTGAGGCAAAAACACCGGCAAAAGTGTTAAAAAATTTATTCAATCATTCAGAATTATACAACTTACAGAAAAGTACCACATGCTAACTTACGCCCAAACGGTTCCAATTCTAATTTATACAACAGTTCAAATGTAGCTAGAGGTTATGTCACTTCAAAATTCTTCTATTACACACTCAATTTACAATCCATACACACAAAAATCATTTCAACTATTCAAAGATCTGAGCTAGCTGGTGACAGGACAATAACGCTGGAGACACACGAGGTCTGCTATCTCTACATAGTAAATGATTTAATAGAATTAACAGTTGCCAACAGTTTGCAATTGAATAATCACACTTTCTCGAATTTCGAGCTTATTTTCAATTTTAGGTGAAAATGTTACTGAACATTAATTGTAGAGATTTCCTCAATATTTTCCACTTAATTTTTCTTGTTTAAATTGTATCTGAAGCCTGATAATTGAGAATCTAAAATCAAACTTTGCATAGATGGGGCGGAGCTCCTGAAATTTTTACAGATATGGGACTTGTGGCAGTTGATAAAACTCATCAATGACTATTTTAGGTATAAATTTGATCAAAATCGTTGGAGCCGTTTTCGAGAAAATTGCGAAAAACCCTGTTTTTGACAACTTTTCGCCATTTTAGCCGCCATCTTGATTTGCATTCAATCGAAATTGTTCGTGTCAGATCCTTCTATTATTGTAAGGACCTTAAGTTACAAATTTCAAGTCATTCCGTTAATTGGGAGATGAGATATCGTGTACACAGACGCACATACACTCATGAGCTGCGTACACATATTCGCGCTTCCAACCAGCACCGAGCACACACACACACACACACACACACACACACACACACACACACACACACACACACACACACACACACACACACACACACACACACACACACGCATACATACCAATACCCAAAAACCACTTTTTTGGACTCAGGGGACCTTGAAACGTATAATTGGGGTACCTACCTTAATTTTTTACTTTCCTTGCCCACTATACCATAGGTAAGGAAAGTATTGCTTTCCAAAAAAAATTAAGGTACCCCAATTTCAAGTTTTCTATACGTTTCAAGGTCCCCTGAGTCCAAAAACATGATTTTTGGGTGTTGGTCTGTGTGTGTGTATGTGTGTATGTGTGTGTGTGTGTATGTCTGTGAACACGATAACTCCATTCCTAATTAACCGATCGACTTGAAATTTTAAACTTAAGGTCCCTATACCATGAGGACCCGACAATAAGAAATTCAATAAAATTCAATTCAAGATGGCGGAAAAAATGGCGGATAATTACTAAAAAACCATGTTTTTCACGTTTTTCTCGAAAATGGCTCTAACGATTTTCTTCAAATTCATATCATGGATAGCTATTTATAAGCCCTATCAACTAGCATAAGTCTCATTTCTGAGAAAATTATCTTAATAGATATTTTATATAGTCCAAAAGTCCAAACATGTTGTATACTAAAAACACTCCACCTCTATGGGCTACTTTTATACAAATTGATAAAAACAATATAAAAACTTTAAGTACCCTTTATTGTTAAAAACTTAAACTTTAAGAAATTTTAACATAATTTTATGTTGAAATAATAAATATTAAAAAATAATAAATATTAAAAAATAATAAATATGTTTTCAATAATTATTATTATTTTTACATACGTTACCTAATATTATTATTTTTAATTATTTTAAAGTTTTTAATAATAAAGGATAAGTTACTACAAGTTTTTATATTGTTTTTATTAATATTTTGTACACTTTCTATTTCAAGACTAAAGAAATTTAATCTCTATTCAAATGAATAGAATAATGTTAAAAGAGGGTTATTTGATTTTTAATTTTCATGTAAATACGAGTATCCCTCAGTGAAAACGTGATTATAAATGGAAAATGACTTAGGCTACTGTTATATAAAATCTTGTAAAATAGTACCTATACTAGTTATAATATACAGGATCTGTATAAGTAACCGGACTGACCTCAGGACATTTTTTATTGGCAAAATATGTACAATTTTTCTTCAGGAATCTTTAAAGTAGTCCCCATCGGAGTCGATAACACGCTGATACCGGATTTTCCAATCACTGAACGATCCCTGGAAGTCGGCAACCTTTATACTGTCTAGAGCCCTCGTCGTAGCACGTTGAACGTTTTCCAGAGTCCTGAACAGCGTCCCCTTAAGTTGTCTTTTGATCTTGGGGAACAAAAAGATGTCCGGCGGTGCCATAAACGGGATGTAAGGAGGATGTGGCAACGTTATCCTCGACTGTTTGGCCAACTGTTCGGTGACGAGCAGGCAGGTGTGCCCCCAAGATCAAGAGACAACTTAAGGGGACGCGGTTCAGGACTCTGGAAAACGTTCAACGTGCTACGACGAGGGCTCTAGACAGTATAGAGGTTGCCGACTTCCAGGGAGCGTTCAGGGATTGGAAAATTCGGTATCAGCGTTTTATCGACTTCAATGGGAACTACTTTAAAGATTCCTGAAGAGAAATTGTACATATTTTGCCAATAAAAAATGTCCTGAGGTCAGTCCGGTTACTTATTATACAGACCCTGTATGTATAGTTAAAAAAATACCCTCTTTTTGAAAATTCCTAGCTCCGGAACCAAAAATGGTAGTCCTGCGCGACCACTCAATTTATTGGAAATTTCATTCTCTTTACTTTTGTCGAGAATGCTTTTCCTTAAGAAACTCAAGGTTTTCGAGATTAAATAGAAACATTGAAAAAGTCCGAAATTTTGAGGGGTTTTGGAGAGTTTGGGGGGTGGAGCCGCCCTCTGGCGTGTCAGCAAATTCCAGATTAGAATTCAGCGCCCCAAAATACATATAGAACCGTCGAGAGAAATTCTTTAGGGGCTGTTTCCTGAAAAACGACCATTTGACTGGACTATTAACGAGTGTTGAATTTGAAAACAAGATATTATATTATTACTCACCCTGCTTCTCAGTTTCTCCTTCAGGAATGGTTTGAAGAGATTAAATACAATGTTGAAGATGAATGGTTGGTTTACAATGTGGACACCTTTTATTCTCATTGGTACACTCTCCTGTAACAGATAAAAATATAATTTATGCATTGATAAAATAGAAGAAAAAAAATTATAGGGAATTCTCATCAACTGCATAGTAAAGGTAAACATAATTTCAATTTCATTTATTGCCGATTAGAATATTCAAGAATAGACATATTAAAAAAATCTTTATAATATGACATATCATTTAAAATATGATAAAATAACATAATTACTCATACATATACTTGAATAAAATTAAAATTAAATATAAAATCTAGGCATCACCAGCAACAAGAAACTTTTTGTCCTCTGTGAGAGTTGAAAAACAGTAGAAGAAATAAAATATAAATCTGGGCTTACACCAAAGTTATTAACAAAATGTTAATAGCTTAATCCTTATAGATTCTATTAGATTAAACAGAACTTGACAAACACATATGTTCATCATGTGTATGATAAGTTATGTTCAATCTGATACAATCTATAAGGATTAAGTTATTAACATTTTATAATTAACTTTGGTGTAAAGGCAGCTTAAGATTTCGAAATAATGCAGAAAATTTAGGTTAAATTTAACTAATAATTACTATAGAAACTTTAGAACAGCAGAATCATGAAAATATAAAAGACTATAAAATGAAAATAAAAGAATTAAAATTGGATAGCTATATTTAAGATAAAGAATATTCCCTCTTAATCCACTCATTGACGCTCTTTTTACTAATTTTGAAATCCAAGTCAAAAGGTATTGCATTGATCAGTTACTGCTTGTGTAAATTAGCTGTCTTCTGATCAATGAAAGTTTAGTAGGATAAACTTGAAATTTCTCTGTTACACCTGTCTGAATTTATAAGTGTTCTTGATCAGCTGATCAGCTGAGAAATATTTTTATTTTTTACCAACAGTATTTTTTTATTAATAAAAGTTATCAGTAGTTAACGGTACGGTACCCTTTTATTTCATCAAGCAAATTTGATAAAATAAAAGGAGAATGATAAATTTTATTGTTAATCTCAGTAAATGAAAAAAAAGTTAGATAATTTAAGTACATAATTATTTGTATTTTATATTTCATATTATTCATAATTTTTGTAATTACTGTATTTTTGGAATAAAGAATACCTATTTTTGATTGATTGATTGATTGAATTATTTTAAAGGGTAAGGGTAAGCATTCCTGACCGGCAATTAGGAGGTACCGGGTTCGATTCCCGGACTGACAAATAATTTTTGTATAGTACGCTCATCGAATTTCCATCTATAGTGAGGTCACTTATAATGGCAGTGGAGAAAGATAGGTGAAAAACGTTGCCGATCCTCTTGTCTTGTCAATGCCTTCTATAGACGGTAGCTGATACAGGTTTATTGATGCAATATTAACTTTTCATTCTCGTTAAATAATCAATTATATTTTACTAAGCAAGAAATTTTATTTTATAATGAATTCCCATAATTAAGATGAAATATTTTGTTGATTAATCATTAATTCTACATTGTTAAAAGACGATCTGACAACAGAGCAAAGCGAGATAAAGGTAGCGCCATCAGCTTTGTTGAATGATAGACAAGGATAGCAATCAAACACTGCCATTATAGCGTGAACCTCACTATAGAACTGTCCCATTTCCAACCTCGTATATATATTTTATCAAGCAAGAAATCATATTTTTCCCAATAATTTTATAATGGATTTCCATAATTAAGATGAAATATTTTTTTATTATTAATTCTACATTGTTAAAATACGATCTGGAAACAAAGCAAAGCGAGAAAGAGATAGCGCTATCCGCTTCGTTGAATGATAGATAAGATGCCAATTTATTCAACACATTATATCATAAATATGTAATACAATAAACAGTTGAACATCATCATAGAGATTGATTTAAAATAAGCTACAGAAAGAAACCATACATCAATGAAATATGAAGAGAAAATTATACCGATATAATTGATGCAATGCGCTTATACTTGTATTTATACAATAACTTGTAAGTGCTTAAATACAACTTGTAAGTGCCAATATCTACTAGCTATCACAGAATTCTATAACTCTATAGTAGGCCTTTGCAGCAAGAAAGCTGTATAACTACTTTTGAAAATGCTTATTGACTTAGATTTCAACTCGGCAGGCAATTTGTTGTATAATTTAGCACCAATGTAAGAAGGTATTTTCTCATACAGTTTCAACCTATTGTCTTAAACAACCTATGTTGTCCTATAAGGCTGTGCAAAGGCTAAAAATAAATCTTCTATTGTGATATTTTTCAAAGTTTTTCGATTTGTATATCATCAAGCTATCAAAATGAAAACGTTTTCTCAGGAAAAAATTGATATTTCAGAAAATTTTTGTTTTACTAGATCACAATATCATGGAGAATCCATCCTCTGAATCTCATGGATTTATATCTGACCGAATTTGAAATGTTCTGTCCCAAAAATACAAACTTCAGACGCTCATATCTCAAAAAGTAATGATCGGAAAAAATGTTTTCCTGCGAAAACTTTTTCATTTTGATAGCTTGATGATATACAAATCGAAAAACTTTGAAAAATATCACGAGTAGAAAGTTTATTTTTAGCCTTTGCACAGCTGCTATATAGACAAGTATAGCAATACCATTGCTTATCAAACACTTCCATTATAACGTGGACCTAATAGTAATTCTATGTAATAAAACGTGTATATTAACATAAGGACCAATAAGGCATAAGGCCTACCTGCAGCCAGTCAACTATGCGCTTGGCAAATGGCGGTGTGAACTGCCAGGTCTGCGGCAGACTGAGGCCGTCCATGTCGAAGATGACCTCCGCACCACAGATCTGCGACTGCGGCTCCAACATGGCCGCCTCCAGAAACAAAACTGCACCCTTGTAGACCTCGTCCAGCGAGCACTTGTTGTGCTTCCACTTCTCTGCAAACATCAACACAAATTACATTAATAGTTGACGAGCTTCCACTTCTCTGCAAACATCAACACAAATTACATTAATAGTTGACGAGCTTCCACTTCTCTGCAAACATCAACACAAATTACATTAATAGTTGACGAGCTTCCACTTCTCTGCAAACATCAACAAATTACATTAATAGTTGACGAGCTTCCACTTCTCTGCAAACATCAACACAAATTACATTAATAGTTGACGAGCTTCCACTTCTCTGCAAACATCGACACAAATTACATTAATAGTTGACAAGCTTCCACTTCTCTGCAAACATCGACACAAATTACATTAATAGTTGACAAGCTTCCACTTCTCTGCAAACATCAACACAAATTACATTAATAGTTGACGAGCTTCCACTTCTCTGCAAACATCACACAAATTACATTAATAGTTGACGAGCTTCCACTTCTCTGCAAACATCAACACAAATTACATTAATAGTTGACGAGCTTCCACTTCTCTGCAAACATCAACACAAATTACATTAATAGTTGACGAGCTTCCACTTCTCTGCAAACATCAACACAAATTACATTAATAGTTGACGAGCTTCCACTTCTCTGCAAACATCGACACAAATTACATTAATAGTTGACGAGCTTCCACTTCTCTGTAAACATCAACACAAATTACATTAATAGTTGACGAGCTTCCACTTCTCTGCAAACATCAACACAAATTACATTAATAGTTGACGAGCTTCCACTACTCTGTAAACATCAACACAAATTACATTAACAGCTGAGCATTAATTGATTGTCAAAAATATTCATCTTATTTGAATCAATTTTAATACAGTATAGGTACTGTTAGTTTTGAATGATCTATTACATTAATATCGGGGCACCGAGCTTCGCTCGTTATTCATTTATTGATAAACAGAACACAATATAAATTCTTTAAAATGATTGGGGAAGGACTAAAGCTGGGTTACACTAAAGTTATCAACAAAATGTTAATAACTTATTAATCCTTATAGATTCTATTAGATTGAACGGAACTTGACAAACACATAAATGTTCATCATGTGTATGATAAGTCATGTTCAATCTAATAGAATCTAAAAGGATTAAGTTATTAACATTTTGTTAGTAACTTTGGTGTAAACGAAGCTTTAGTACCCTTTACACAACATGTAAATATTTTGAAAAGAACACATAGATTTCTATTTTCATTTATATTCAAGAGTAGCCCTAAAGAAGAACAGACTATTGTTGGGGAAGGACTAACAGGCACAGCCCAAAACTGTTTCTTCCCCGAATTTTAAATTATACACTATAAATAGTCCAAAAAGTAGGTTTTGTTCCATACACTTGAATTCAGGTCCAATTTTCAGTCCAAATATTTGAAAACAGAATGGTTCTAATTCAGATTGTTTACAAACAAAATTGAATAACAAAATAACACTTGAAACTTCAAAATAATGTTCAACTTTGAAAATCATGATATAGGCTACTCTAATTTAGAATGATATACCATGTCATGTCAACAAACCAGATTATTTTGATCAAGTCGATTAAAATTTCTAGATAATATTTCTCGTGAGATAAGCTGATTGATTACACAGCTGAACATAATTATGTCTCTCTCCCACACGCGCATCTTCTGTAATCGACAGACGACGAGATTATCATCATTCTGTTTTTCATAACATAATTATGTCTCTCTCCCACACGCGCATCTTCTGTAATCGACAGACGACGAGATTATCATCATTCTGTTTTTCATAACATAATTCTGTCTCTCTCCCACACGCGCATCTTCTGTAATCGACAGACGACGAGATTATCATCATTCTGTTTTTTTAAAGATGAAAAATTATTATCCTTTTCATGTCCTTCAGCGAGTTTTCCCAGGGATGAGACCTAGTGCAATCGAGTTTTTATATCATACGGTAAACCTATGATAGCTATATGATACTAGCCTTTGTTATAAATTTCGTGAAAATCGTTAGAGCCATTTTTTTCGATTGTTTGTAGTTTTTATATATAGTTTTTTTCAATGTATAATTTTCGAGATCCGTTGGACATAAATAACCATAAATATAATTAACCAATAACCAAATATAAAAATATATTATACTGAAATTGCTCGCTTAATATAATAGCACTGATTATCTGGACCAGTTATCCGGATGACGTTCGGTTATCCGACTCTAGTCGCGCGACGACTTTATCAACAGCTGTTCGACTATAGAGCAGCTATAGGCTAGTAGGCTATGGCTACAGCAGATACAGCTATAGCAGCTAATACATCGCGGCTACAGAGTCGTCGCTCAGGAATTGGAACTTGAACAATAGATAATTAATCAACCTATTTGCTTTAAATATAGTTTCTTCATTTAAAAAAGTATAGTTTCTTACTTAGGAATTTGACCTCTATACAATAAATTAATAATTATTGTTAAACGAAAATCCAAATTAAGTATTCAATTATTGTAGTTTAATAGCTACTAAAACTGAAGTTTATCGCTTCGGTCTGAAAAAAAATGTATGATAATATCAGATAGATGGAAATTACTGAGATATTGCAATTATTCAAATGCAAATGAATTAATAATTATTGTTAAACGAAAATCCAAATTAAATGCTTCAATTCACCCCGAAGACTTCTGCTACTGCAAATATTGACAACAGGGTTAAAAGCTAGATGGAAATTTGATGAGAGCTACTATCCAAAAATTATTTGCCAGCCCGGGAATCGAACCCGGTGCCTCCTAATTGCTAGTCAGAGGTTTGCTCGCCCTTAAATAAAAATTATCAACAATTCTACTAAAAAGTGATACTACCTTACATTAGAGCATCATTAGGTGCTTCAAATATATAATTTTTTAAATGTGTGAATTCAGGGCTACTTATATTTATTCATGAAATAGTATTATAGTTGATGTTGCTTTCCATGACGAAACACTATAAATAACTTTGTTGTAATTCAGAGACTGTGTTACTTGTAAATATTTGAAAAAAAAAATACTTACTTTAAACATTTCACTTCAGGAGTGAAATGCATTCCTCAATACTCCAATAAAAGTAAGTATTTTTTATCAAATATTTACAAGTAACACAGTGTCTGAATTACAACAAAGAATAATAAATTATAATAGCTATATTTTTTGGAAATTAATAAAATAATATACTGGAAATACACATTATAACAACTATGTAGTTTCAGTGCGACCCACACCATCTTCATGTTAAAAAAAAATCAATCTATTATTTTATTAATTTCAATAAAAGGGTAATATAATTTTATTTTATAAATATAGTTTTTATATTTTGAATAGTATCGTTACTCACTTCCCAACTCAAGAATGAGGATTCTTCTGCCGAGTTGATCGCGTCTGGGCAGAACTGTGAGGATGTCATGGCTGAACACGTTCTTCTCCCTCGAGGGCAGCAGGTTGTCATACACATTTTTGTGCTTCACTTTGAATTGGTAGTAGTTTTTCACCTAAAAATCAAACAATTATTAATGAAAAAAACAATATCAGAGAAGTATAATAATTAGCTCTTCAATGTTGTTTTTAATCACTATTAAATCATTATTAACTACCGTATTAACCTTCCGGTAGTCGCGCCCCACTCAATCACACGATCAGTCGCGTGTTGTATTTTGTACAACATCCAATTTGTTATGTACTATGTTTACTGTCAAAGCATATTAATTAATTGTATAATTACTTTTTCCATCTTCTTGGATTATTGTACGCCTATGAACATTTGGATGATTACCATTTCATAGCCCAATAAGGTACATCAAGCAAAGCCATCAATTCTATGTTATTGGTTCGTTTACAGTCTCCCTATACAGTCTTTCCCTATCTTATGCACAGTGCGACTCATGCACTGTCGCGACTAAATGGCACCTAAAGACTGAACCATTGCTCGGTTGATACTGCAACTCAGTGGAGTGATGGGGAGAAAGTTTTGGAATGCATAGGTGACTCATTTACTGACACCACCCAATCCAATAGTTTTGTACAGAAAAAAACTACTTTATACAACAGCGCGACCGCTGGAAGATTAAACGAAAATTCCAATTTAATGATGTAAATATTGAATAGCCTACTATTAAATCACTTTTTTGATATCAAATAGAACGATGTATGAATCAGGGCTACTTTCTTCTATTTATAAGGTCCTATAATTTTAATTTTAAATTGATTTAAATTATAATTTTAAAGGCTACTATAATTCTATTTTATAAATAGAACGACTAGCAATCAAATTTCCTCAATAAATGAATTAGCCTCATGCGTATTTTTTCATAAGAGTGTGACGACAAGAAATAAGTCTATCATTTTTCTCACGTTTCCAGTATTTTTGCGTATCATTGATTGAGACATATCATTACATATGCAATTACAAATAAAGTTACAGTGTTCACTTTTTGGTGAGAGCAATTCTTATTTATCTGAAAATAAAACATTCAAATAGCATAGCCCTACCCTTCATTGAAAACTTTCATTCACAACATATGCCATTTTCAGTTGAGTGATTTATTTTAATTAATATGCTTTGAGACATGTAGTGAACAAAAGTTTTTAATAAAGGGTGTATATGGATTTTCTATTTCCTTATAATGATACAGTGATTTCTCATTCTCATACTATCAAAATATGAATTGACGTGGTTAAGTGGTTGAGTGGACATTATTGTCCAAACTTCGCCACGTCAACATAAATAAAAAAGTCATTCTATTCTATTCTAAAATAGGATTTTTGCAACTACACTTCTATGAATGTTGATGCAAACTTACGAGGGTTAGAGCACTTTCTGGGTAGAATTTGGTTGGTCTGAGGAATCGTATTAACCAAGCATCGGAATCAATTGGTGCCTTAAGATCGGTCTCCTCTGAAATTAAAAAAATGATTAATTAAAAATTAATATGAATTGATTAATCACAGTAGGCCCAATACTGGTTATAAATTCCATACACCAGCATGAAAATAATTAGATGATAATTTCGTGAATGGGCCTATTATTTAACAGAAATTGAATAAAACAATTGAAAGAATAAGATGTTGATGTTGTCAACACCACTATATTTGTTCAAAATCAATTAAAATTACTGAACCAGGTTTCATGGCAACACTTGCCACATCTCCAGCTGAACATTCTTTCAATTATGGAGAAATATCACAACATCTCGTACCATACAATCAAATTATATGAATAAAAAAATATTGAAGTTTACAATATTATAGATATCAGAAGACTCCTGTATAATTTTAATTTCGTCCTATAGTGAGGTCCACATTATAATGGCAGTGTACGATTGACAATACTGTTGCTGTCCTTTTCTAGCATACAACAAAACAGATAGCACTATCTCTCTCTCGCTTTGCAATGTTGTCTATTTGCCAGAATATTTTACAGTATATTTACTTTTGACAGTGACTGTACAAAACTGAACAAACCATATTCTCAGCCGCCATTTTGTTTTCTTCATTCTATCGAAATACTTGAGTACACAAGTCGTATAATTGATTTAAAATGTATTTTTGAAAGAATGGAATAATTTTTAAACATTACCTCATGAGAAACACAAATTAAAATACCTGAAATGACATTTTAAAAGTTCATAACTAACCATCCTAGACCTACTCGTCCGGTATAAATAATATTGAAAAGTTATTTCAGAATTAATCCATTGAAATTACTTATTTTTACTTTAATGACAATGATATCAAATCAAATCAAGTTTTATTCAATGATATCACTTACATGACAAATTCCATTATACAAATGTTATTACAGCTCATTGAATACAATACTGTTTGCTTAAGAAAAATCTTGTCTGCAAACAGCAGTGAAATACATTCAGAACTCAACTAAAAATGCTTATCTATAAACTCAAATGAAAATTTTTTTTCACTTTTTGTGTAGTTGAGAAGTTGATATTGTGGTAATTATTCATATTGAATGAAAAAGACTAAGTAATTGTCAAAAAACCACTGATTTATTGATAGTTAGAAAGACCGGTTTCGGTTATTACACCATTGTCAATCTCTGATAAACAGTGTTTTTTTGACAATTTCTTAGTCTTTTTCATTCAATCAGATGAAAATACTTATCTTAATTAAATTTAATTATCTTAATATATGTTTTGAGACATGTAGTGAACAAAAGTTTTTAATAAAGGGTACTTGGATGTTGTATTTCCTGTTAATGATACAGTGGTTTGTAATTCTTAAGGTGCGTACAGACTTTCGCTCTGCTCTGCAATCGAACGTCACTCGAGCAGATCGATTGATGATCGACCGGGGAGCAAGAGTGGAACGCGAGAAGAGCTAACATCTCCCGTAACGTTCATGATCGGAGTGATTGCGGTGCGTGCGTGGAGCGTGTTGAAGGCGCGTATATTTGTACGCACCTTTATACTATCAAAATAGGATTATTGCAACTACAGTTCTATGGAGTTTAATTCAAACTTACGAGGGTTAGAGCGCTTTCTGGGTAGAATTTGGTTGGTCTGAGGAATCGTATTAACCAAGCATCGGAATCAATTGGTGCCTTAAGATCGGTCTCCTCTGAAATTAAAAAAAATTAATTAAAAATTAATATAAATTGATTAAGCACAGTAGGCATACTGGTCACGAATTCCATACACCAAAATGAAAATTATAGATGATAATTTCGTGAATGGGCTCATTACCGTATTTAACAGAAATTGAATAAAACGATTGAAAGAATAAGATGTTGATGTTGTCAACACCCCTATATTTGTTCAAAATCAATTAAAATTACAGAACCAGGTTTCATGGCAACACCTGCCACATCTTCAGCTGAAAATTCTTTCAATATTATGGAGAAATGCCACAACATATTCTCTTACCATACAATCAATTTTTTTTTTTAATTATATGGATAAAAAATATTGAAGATAATACAATATTATAGATATCAAAAGATTCATGGATAATTTTAATTTTGTCCTATGAGAATTCCACTGTCATTTAATTCATCAGCATTATAAAAAAGATCAGATAGAAACATAGAGAAAAGATAGCATAAGAAGATATCCCCTGGTATAGGTCGTTTATTTTCCAAGATTCAAGACGATTTTTGTAAACTCAGGCATTTTTTATAAACTTAACATTGGAGAATAACTCCCTATATCAATAGGATGTATCATCTTAAGGTGCGTACAGATATACGCGCCACGAGCATGAGAAATTCACTTTTAATCAGCTGATGCCAAGCTTTTTATATCTGTATCTTGCCATTTCCGTGAAAATACAGATATAGTCAGCTGATTAAAAGTGAATTGCTCATGATAAAACATATTCATTCATTTATTAATTTATTTGTGGACAGAATAACAAATCATATAAATATGATTAGGAAGGAACAACAGGCTTGGCCCGAATCTATTCCATTCTAGAAATCTATTCCATTCAAATCATATTGTAGCCTAGAGATAGAAAGAAAATTGGTCAGCAGTGTACGGTCTTCTATAGTGTTTTAAGTAACTTATTCTGAACTTTGTCACATTTTAATGTGAAATAGAGTGTTTTAAATTACGGTACATATATTGATAATATGTATAAATATTATCTGTATAAAATTATTTGAAGGGAAATAAATGTAAGGGTTGATCAAAATATATGCTTCAATACATAAATTTTGATAAATTAATTGAAAGAAAATTGGTCAGCAGTGTACGGTAGTTATATTCTGAACTTTGTCATATTTTAATGTGAAATTAGAGTGTTTTAAATAGGTACGGTACATATATTGTTAATGTAATTATATTATTTGTACAACATTATTTGAAGGAAAATAAATGTATAGGAGTTGAGCAGAATATATGCTTCAATACATAAATTTTGATAAATTAATTTATGTTTCAATTATTTTTTCATAATTGAAAGAAAATTGGACAGCAGTGTAAGGTAGTTATATTCTGAACTTTGTCATATTTTAATGTGAAATAGAGTGTTTTTAATAGGTACGGTACATATATTGTTAATGTAATTATATTATTTGTACAACATTATTTGAAGGAAAATAAATGTATGGGTTGAGCAGAATATATGATTCAATACCTAAATTCTAATAAATTAATTTATGTTTCGTTTGAGTTTTGAATGTCTTTCAATATTTTATATTATTTTCGAAAATTGATTATAAGCACTTGGATGTTGGTAATCACTAAATTGTAAAAAAGAGTTAGGCTATTGTCATTCGTTTTACTATAGTGAGGTCCACGTTATAATGACAGTATTTGATCAACTTTGGTTTTGCTATCCTTGTCTATCATTCGACAAAACCGTTGGCACTATCCTTTTCTCGGTCCACAACGATGCCAGTTATGTTTTTGACAGTGTTGAAAAATGATTAATTAATAAAGAGAATCGGCATCGCTATTCTTCTATCTTTATCCACTGCCTTTATAACGTGGACCTCACTATAGTCAGAAAGATACATCAAGTTATTCTGTTTAATTAATTTATTTTATATTTTTTATTGTATTTTTCTTTATTCATTCTAATTTAGAAGAGTAATTGCATTTGATTTGTTTTGGTTATCACTTGGTGGATATACTGTTAACACAAAATTACTTCAGATGGAAGTTACTGAGATATTGCAATTATTCAAATGCTAATAAATTTATTATTATTATTGTTAAACGAAAATCAGAATTAAATGCTGTAATTCACCCCGAAGACTTCCTGCTACTGCAAATATTGACAACAGGGTAAACAGCTAGATGGAAATCCGATGAGCGCTGCTATCCAGAGATTGTCAGTTTAGTGTAAGAGTAAGCATTCCTGACCGGCAATTGAAGGTACTGGGTTCGATTCCCGGGCTGATAAATAATTTTTGAATAGTAGCGATCATCGAATTTCCATCTAGCTGTTTACCCTGTTGTGAATATGTGCAGTAGCAGAAGTCTTCGGGGTGAATTATAGCATTTAATTTGGATTTTTGTTTAATAATAATAATTACAAAATTACTTCATATTTTTTCTTTATCATTGTTTTTATTGATTAGAATTACTATTAGTATAAGCTACTTTTTATTTTCATTTATCTTGTCTTCTTGTTGTTTATTCATCTTTCAGTATTTTTTTATTTTGTACTGTTCTTTTCACGAACTCACAGCTAGCTCACAAGTCTGACTTCGCTGGCTGTGCTAAAGATTTATTATAATTTACATTTTTTGTCTTATGTATCTTGTATTTTTGCGAAATAAATATTCTATTTTATCCTATTCCATTCTATTCTATTAATTTGTTATTTTGATAAATTGGTGGATTGTCTCACGTTTGAGTAGTTCCCTTAGTGCCTTGACGCTTTCCTGAACAATGTCGGGGCTCTCCCGCAGCTCTTTGCGTGCAATTTCGGAGACATCTTCAGTTGGCGAATCGACCTCCAGTCTCAGTGTGAAATGACCCAGGTCCAGGCAGGGCAGCTCTTTCAGGTCTGATAGCAGGATCTCCTGACCTAAGAACAAAACAAAAAATCAATTAAAACATGAAAAATAAAATAAATTCAGATGAAAATATGTGATGGAATTAGTTTGATTGAGTTACCAATACTTGCAATAAATATATTCAATTAAATGTACAATCAACACAGAATATTTTCTTACAGAACTTGTAGAAAATTTAATTTCGAAGAGAAATATGTAGAATAAGTCTACACCGAATTTCCTGTTCTTGACATAAGACAAATCTACATTGAAACTCTTCTTATTTTTATCAAATCGTACAGAACAGAAATTTTTACACAGTTAAACCATAACTACCCCACTAGACATATGTTGAATTTTGGATTTAATACACCTAGAGCTACCTTTACATCGGTCGATAACAACCCATTTCGTATTGCTCACCTACTTCATCACAATCTTCCAATCACAATAAAAGAGGCTGAGGGATGCAGTGTTGCTAACTACAAAAAGAAGATAGTCACATGGTTGCTTGGTATTGGTCGGGAGGCATCAGAAGCCCTCATAAACTCGCCTTATATGTAGATTCTGATTCAAACTCTGTTAACTCTGGTACTGTGATGCAGCACTCTGAACATTATAATAAGTTATTTTAAAACTTTAGGAGATAGGTACTCCAACATAATAGTAAGTCTTTAATAAAAGAAACCCACGACATCATGCTCTGTTAATTAAAAAAAAACTATTAGTGATTTATATTTATTTTTCTTTATATAAAATATTTCTAATATTGTAATAGTTAAGTGAGAATAATATTAAGGTAGAAATCAGCAGAATTTTTTATTTTACAGTTATAATAGATGGGAATTCTTCCCCCACACATGGACCAATAGTCTATGTGGGGGAATATTTATTTCCTGAAAATATTTATTATTGAATTGTAATGTAAATGTTTTATTGATGTATTTTTTTGGTGGAAATAAATTGAATTGAAAAATTGAAATTGAAAAAGTCTGTAATAGACAAACGCAACCTTGAAAAAATAATCCTCAATTACATACAAAACACATGACAAATAGAGAGCTTAACAGATTTTGTCTATTTTCTATGGGCACCTTTTTCAGATCACTCTTTATATATCTTATCAATCAATTTATTATATAGGTATATTGTAAATTACTGAACATTCGGAAATGCACAACAGACTTATATTCCCAAAAAACTGTTCCTATGCAAATTTATAGATAATCACTTTTTCGTGACTATACAAAAAAATGCATACAACAACTCTATAATAATAGGTCTGTTTCAATAACCCACAACGAGGGATCATTGATCAATTATTATTCAAATTCCTATTTAAGTTTTTCTATAAAAAAGGTGGTGTCTAGAAATCAACCGTCTTGTTTTGATTATAATTATATGATGCCTATAGTATTTTATTGTTAAATTTAAGTACCGTGCCTATTAAAGTTTCTCTAAAACAGGCAGTGCTTAGATGAAGACCCCAACAATCTTGTTTTTATAATAATTATATATGATGACTATAGTGAGATCCACGTTATAATGGCAGTGTTTGATCAGAAATGCTATCCTTGTCTATCATTCAACAAAGCGGATAGCGCTATCTCTTTCTTGCTTTGCTCTGTTATTGCCAGATCATCTTTTAGCAATGTAGAATATTGATAATTGATTAACAAAATATTTCATCTTTAATTATGAAATTATAGAGAAATATAATTGATTATTTTAAACGAGAATGAACAGTTGATATTACATCAATAAACCTGTATCAGCTACCGTCTATAGAAGGCATTGTAAAGACAGAGGTTCGACAACGTTGTTCTCCTATCTTTCTCCACTGCCATTATAACGTGGACCTCACTATAGTATAAAACTGATGTAACTGATTTTAAACTGTCAGCATTGGTTGTATAGTTGACCGAGCGAAGTGAGGTCAAAGATTCAAGTCGACGGTTTGGCATTCCTCTTAATGTTTAAATGTAATAGATTTTCATGAAATTTGACAGGTATGTTCCTTTTTTAATTGCGCGTCGACGTATATACAAGGTTTTTGGGAAATTCGGATTTCAAGGATAATATAAAAGGAAAAAGGAGCCTTCTTCATACGCCAATATTACCGTAAAAATCAGACTATAGAATTATTCATCATAAATCAGTTGTCTAGTGGACTATAATACTCCCCGTTCAAAAACATCGAACATCTTGAAAATGTATTTTTCCATCAACGTTGTAGACAGTTGCAGCCAGACCTGATAACAGCGCTCACACTCACATTCCGGGACACGTCACGGTGCGATAGGACAGAAAGCTCTATGTTTATTTAGGGTTTTTTCTAGACATTTTAAATTGATAAATTATTTATCAACAGAATTGTATCAATTGTACTGCTGTTATTAGATTAAAAATGTATTTCTTATTTTTAGAACTCGTGGCTGGAGCTCAAGGCTTCTTTTTCCAGTTACGCCAAAAACTATTGTAATTATTACCGTAATGATTATTTAGTTTGTAAAAATATTTCTTGTATTTGGAAATTCATTTATTAGTTTCTGAGAAAACATAACAACAGGTCAATGTAACTTACTGAGCGCGAGGTCTACTGTTCACAGAACTACTAGTAATCACATTGATGTTAAATCTATGAGGTTGTTGACAGTTTTAAGTGGATCTAGCATTAGAGGCTCTAATAATACGGAATGACGCCCAACTGTGATATCACTAACTTCATGTAAATTGATAAAAGAACAATAGATAGATCTATGATAATTGATTTAATGCTAGTCATTAATAGGTGAGTTTTTCAGTTGCTGAGCTTTTTTTATCGATAAAATATTCAAATTACCATGTAGAATTGATGAATAAAGGTGTCTGTCTAGTCTATTAACGTTTTACAGTTTTCAACTTTTTTTCTCTCAATACAAAAAGCGGAGCCACCGCCTTAAAAAAAGTTTTTCCGAACTTTTTCCAAGAGAGTTAGATAATATAAGCTTGAGTGTATTAACAAAGGATAATAATACAAGGCTGTTCTCACTCAACGTTTGAAGATCTATTAATAGTTTCAATCTATAAAAAATAGGAATATATGAGACAAGATTCCACTTTGCAATTTATAAAGGTTTGAACGTTTTTATAATCTGTTTCTACAGCATGGTGTTTCATGTTTACGACGTGCTTTTCATTGTATAACATCTAGTTTTTCTTAATATTTTCTGCAAATTGCTAGATGTTTTTCCAAACTTCTACTTTTGTAATAAATATTTATGTGGGTGGTCTCACATGTGTTATGTGAATTTTATCTCCTTCAAATATTTTTTGTAGATTTATTTTCAAGCTGATCTATGATAGAGTTACTCATGATAATGAAATGAAAATATCCTTTATTAGACGGGAGATGAATATTTTCTAGCGTTGAACATATTATTATAAAATGAATTGATGAATATTATCTCAATATTTTATTGACCGAGCGAAGTAAGGTCTAACCGACGGTTTGGCATTTCTCTTAATGTTTAAATGTTTGAATGTTTAAATGGTTATATGTTGCGCATTTACGGCGAAACGCAGCAATAGATCTTCATGAAATTTGACAGGTATGCTACTTTTTGAACTGCGCGTCGAAGTATATACAAAGTTTTTGGGAATTTTGAATTTCAAGGATAATATAAAAGGAAAGGAGCCTCCTCCATACGCCAATATTAGAGTAAAAATCAGACTATAGAATTATTCATCATAAATCAGCTGACAAGTGATTACACAGATGTGTGGAGAAGCCAGTCTTATTGCTGTATTTCCATAAGGTCTATAATAGCTTCAATCAGGTACTTGTGGATGAGAATACTGCGTCAGGTCGTGACGCATGCAATTCAATATCTCAATGTAACTTGGTAAAAAATCAGCTGCTGTGTGGACTATTAATTGCATGCAATTTTTATGCACTATTAAATGAACTTTTGGTTGCATGCATTACCGGTAACGCAAACAATAATAACTAAAATAGCATAGTATTGTCTCTCGACCTTTCTCTGCTTTCAACTCGGGCGGACCTGTTGCCAGTATGTCTTGAAGGAGATTAGCTTTTGATGTTAGAATTTTTGATACATCAACCCCAACAGCCATTAGCCTTTTTCACACCGATATCTCGCCGACAAGACATACAGACAGGATTTACTCTGATGGACAGTATAAGAGGAGGCTGTGGTTTATAACTGCGCGAGGTCTACTGTTCACAGAGCTACTAGTATAAAAGGAAAAGGAGCCTCCTCCATACGCCAATATTAGAGTAAAAATCAGACTATAGAATTATTCATCATAAATCAGCTGACAAGTGATTACACAGATGTGTGGAGAAGCCAGTCTATTGTATTTCCCATAAGGTCTATAGTTTCAATCAGGTACTTGTGGATGAGAATACCACGGTATTTAGATGAAATTTCTTCTTCTATATACCGTGGAGAATACTGCGTGAGGTCTACTGTTCACAAAACTACTAGTTTATGTATAGTCATAGCATTAATATATTTTACATAATTGGTTGAAGAAAAGTATTGATAAACATAAACTAAATCTATAGCTATTTAGAATAAAAAAATAATTAACTAAATATATTTTATGCAGCCTACTCATGTCAAAACTATTAATACATAAAATATTTTTCAAAATTCCCTCCAGTAGGTTTAAAATATTCTCATTTGACCGTAAAATTCAATCATATAGTTGATTAAAAAATCACTGACAATAAATTTTTTGGCTGCACTGTATTTATGAACTTTTTATAGTTGTTTCTATGGTGTTTATCGTGGAAGGATTAATATGAATAACTTGATTAAAGGTCATATAATAAATTAGAAATGCACATAAGAAAATCTAAATGTAAAGGAATCAGCCTTCACTTAACATTTAATGGAAAAATCAATATCTATATATTGAATTATGAAAGTTGTTTATAATGGCCATAGGATATTAATAAAGTTATCCTATTATATCTGAAGGCCACTGAATTTTTTTTAGAAATGATACATTTGCAATCACATACACCTGTGTCTACATAGGTACTAAAAGTATTTCATAATCTATTATAATGAAGGAAAGAATTAGCTTATACCATAGCCACCTCTAATACAAGGCCCCGGCCTACGATATTGCAACGTCGCAGCGTAGGCTAAAGGTGCGTACAGACTGTCGCTCTGCTCCGCAACCGAACGTCACTCCAGCAGAGCGATTGATGATCGACCGGGGAGCAACAGTGGTTCGACCGGGGAACGCGAGAAGATCTAACATCTTCCGTAACGTTCATGATGGGTGCGTGGGCGGTGCGACTGTGGTTCGATGGTGGTACGAGGGCGGTACGAGGGCGGTACGAGGGCGGTACGAGGGCGGTACGAGGGAGGAGCGTGCTCGGTGCGGGTTGGAAGCACGAATAATATGTGTACGCAGCTTTAGAATCTAAAGCTGCGTACACATATGCGCTCTTCCAACCCGCACCAAGCACGCTCCTCCCTCGTACCGCCCTCGTACCGCCCTCGTTCCTCCATCGAACCACAGTCGCGCCGCCCACGCACCCATCATGAACGTTACGGAAGATGTTTGATCTTCTCGCGTTCCCCGGTCGAACCATTGTTGCTCCCCGGTCGATCATCAATCGCTCTGCTGGAGTGACGTTCGGTTGCGGAGCAGAGCGACAGTCTGTACGCACCTTTATACATGATTGGTGAAAAAGATCAGCTGGTATTTTAAAAAATCTTTTTAAGGTTTTAAAATTAGAGGTGGCTATGCTTATACGTACACGTTCGGTATAAGTAATTCACGAATGACGCATCATCACGTCTGAACTACTCAACTGATTAACCTGAAATTTTGCATATCGACCCTCAATTTACCGAGGATGGTTATAGGCCTATTTCAAATTCATTAAGATTTTAGTAGGTCAAGTTTTCAGTTTGTCAAGTTTCTAATTGGACCCTTTGATTACCTGCTGGTCTCTAATAATGTTTCCATTGAAGCAAAATAATTGAACATTATTAGAGGGGCGTGTCAATAACTGCTGTAGTCAGATTTACTCTCAAACTGTCAGCATAGGTTAAATGGAAAGCATTGGTGTTATCCTATAAGGAATGCCGCCAGATTGAAAATATTATCACTAGAGATAAGTTAATCAGCAAATACAGTACTTCCAATCTCATAACTAATTAAGTTTCTTCAATGCTGCTGAGATAGATAACTATAGATAACTAAAGATAGATAACTCACTGTAATGTATATCAAGAAACTTGTTCTTATAGTTGGATACATTTTTTATTTTGAAGATAATTTTTATCGAGAAAGGGTCAAGTACATTACACCGTATCAATTTCTCATAAGTAGGTCAATGCATCTTGTTGATGAAAGAAAATTACATTATAATAATCAATCAATGTCTGTTTTCAAATAATGACTTTTTCCAAAAATAAATCAGTAATAAGATGCAATATAAATGTAGCTTATGGTGGAAACGACATTGAAATTTATAAAATTATATTCATACAGATATTGGATAATTATATTGTAATTCATATTGACGTAATTATAAGAAAACAAAGATATTGTCAAATTTCACTATAATAATAGTATTGTGAGATTTGACAATATCTTTGTTTTCTTATTTTGGAGAGTTTTCAATCCATCAATTCTACTAATCATATCGACGTATTTAATAGGCCTATATAGGCCTACTGTAAACAGTCTTATTATCTTAATAGCAACATACTACGGTACGCTCCTACCGACATCAATAACTTTCAACCTCTATGGAAAATTATATTTTCATCAATGAAACAAATAATACTTTTTGATATGATTTCAATTGAAACATATTTCATGAGTAATAAAATTCTTGATTTCCTTGAGTAGCCAATTTCAATTTTCTATTATATCCTTGTCACAGTCTACAATTTAAAGCCTAAATAATTGAATTCCAATTCCACTGGAAGATTTGATTGCAATAAATAATAATTTTATGGAATTCACACATGTTCGTGAGTGGTATGAAGGTAACATAACTTGGTCAATAAGCTGATGGTAAAATTGTTCTTACAATCTCATCCCTGGAAAATATCATTCCAATCAAAAATATCATCCCAGGAAAATATCATTCCAATCAATAATATCAAAAATATCATCCCAGGAAAATATCATTCCAATAAAAAATATCATCCCAGGAAAATATCATTCCAATCTCATTCCAGTTTCTAAAAGAAAATGGAACTCAAAAGTTATTCCAGAAAACATTTCTATAATGAGGTCCGCGTTATAATGACAGTGGATAAAGATAGAAGAACAGTGTTGTCGTTTGTCTGCCTTGATTAATTACATTTTTACATTGTTAAAAACGAATTTGGCAACGCTGCGGAGCTAGAAATGATAGTGCTATCTGTTTTGTCGAATAATAGACAAGGATAGCAGCGCCAATGTTAATCAGATACTGTGGACCTTACTATAGAATCATTCCAAAGTCTAATTTCCATCTAATCTAATTACAATCTTAGAAAAAAAAATTAATTTACAAAATTAAATCTAATTACAGTTTTGTCGGAGAAATTAATCTCAATAAAAAACTTGGTTAAATAAACAGATGAAAAACTTCTTTCTAATGTCATCAGAGATATAACTCATTGTAAAAGAATGTAATAGAAAAATAAAAAAATGAAATAAAAATTTTAATATTTATTAATAATTAATAAATTAATAATAATAACTAGTAGTTCTGTGAACAGTAGACCTCGCGCTCAGTGAGTTACACTGAGCTAGTTGACCTGTTGTTATGTTTTCTCAAAAATTAATAAAAAATTTATCAATTATTAAAAATGTCTAGAAAAAATCCTAAATAAACATAAAGCTT
This sequence comes from Nilaparvata lugens, assembly GCF_014356525.2. Lineage (NCBI taxonomy): Eukaryota > Metazoa > Arthropoda > Insecta > Hemiptera > Delphacidae > Nilaparvata > Nilaparvata lugens. The sequence continues at coordinate 3,364,780 of NC_052506.1, read as the reverse complement.
TCTGTCCTATATCGTACCGTGACGTTTCGTCCCGGAATGTGAGTGTGAGCGCTGTTATCAGGTCTGGCTGCAACTGTCTACAACGTTGATGGAAAGATACAATTTTCAAGATGTTCGATGTTTTTGAACGGGTAGTATTATAGTCAACTGTCTACTAACGTTTATGGAAAGATACATTTTCAAGATGTTCGATGTTTTTGAACGGGTAGTATTATAGTCCACTAGACAGCTGATTTATGATGAATAATTCTATATAGTCTGATTTTTACTCTAATATTGGCGTATGAAGGAGGCTCCTTTTTCCTTTTATATTATCCTTGAAATGCAAAATTTCCAAAAACCTTGTATATACGTCGACGCGCAATTTAAAAAGGAACATACCTGTCAAATTTCATGAAAATCTATTACCGCGTTTCGCCGTGAATGCGCAACATATAAATATATAAACATGTAAACATTAAGAGAAATGCCAAACCGTCGACTTGAATCTTAGACCTTATTCCGCTCGGTCAATAATAATATTAATAATTATTTATTTTTAATAATTTTTATATTACAATGAAAAATTCCATAAACCACTTCTAGAAACATTTTAAAGTCTATAATTAAAAAAAATTGATTGCAATAAACCGATGGAAAAATTGTTCTTCCAATCTCATCAGGGAAACCTTTCAATAAGTGAATAACATTGGAAAAATTTTACTAGAAACAATTTTTAGAAATAGTTGATTGATTGATGCAGTTTTCCAGAAATGATTGATGATTGATGGGGTTATCCCAGAAACAATCAATACAATTATTGATGAAAGTTAATCTCATGCAACAGTAATGAAAGCCTCTCAGAGCATGTAACTAGTTAAGCAAGTTCTTAAGAGGATGGAATTTTTATCTGGATCATTATCATTATAAATCATCAGCAGCCCACCAATTGGCTTGTGGTTCCAGTTAAGTTGTAAACAAGAAGTGCAATTTAAATGGATCATTAAAACTTGCTCTGAAAGAACGCAATACGCTTAGAAATCCCACTATAATATGTATTGAATAGAACTTGATTACATAAAAGCAAGAAAAACATCCACTGTTTTGCATGATTAGCTCTAGATACGAAGTCGGTTTCCCGGGTGTTTCCTGGTCGATAGGAAATTTTCATAAAACTTTTCTTTAACCGATGAGAGAAACTGTTATGATTTATCTTTAGCCAACATAAAAAACTGGACAACTTTCCTATGTGAAAGGAATTTTTTTATGTAAATTATATATATTCTCATATGTTCACGGTTTATTTATCCTGAGTAAAATCAAGAATAGTATATAGATATATAGGCTACTATCCTTGGAGTGAAGTTACCGTTTGGAAATTTCCATGAACTTTTGTTTGTAAGGAACGGTTAAGCTATGACTAATCTTCTGCTTTGGTACAGAAAAAAACTAGTTACCTTCCTTGAGTAGAAGGTTTTTCTGATATGAATCATTTTAACTAGTGTTATTCATACTAAGTTTGATACCGTTCAAAAATTTCCATCAACTATTATTTGAAAGGAACAGATTTATAACGAATCTTTTATAAACAGAAAAAAACTAGACTAGTAGTTCTGTGAACAGTAGACCACACGCAGTATTCTCATCCACAAGTACCTGATTGAAACTATAGACCTTATGGGAAATACAGCAATAGACTGGCTTCTCCACACATTTGTGTAATCACTTGTCAGCTGATTTATGATGAATAGTTCTATAGTCTGATTTTTACTTTAATATTGGCGTATGAAGGAGGCTCCTTTTTCCTTTTATATTATCCTTGAAAAGAAAAATTTCAAAAACCTTGTATATACGTCGACGCGCAATTAAAAAAGGAACATACCTGTCAAATTTCATGAAAATCTATTGCCGCGTTTTGCCGTAAATGCGCAACATATAAACATGTAAACATTTAAACATTAAGAGAAATGCCAAACCGTCGACTCTAATCTTAGAACTCACTTCGCTCGGTCAATAACTTTCCCGAATAGAAGGAATTTCTCATTGCAGTAATTTGAGTGGAAAGTAGGTACGTATTTCCATGGACATTGTTATTTATTCTTTGATTCATACAATATGTGTAGGTAGTATTACTAAGTAGTACTACTATAGTAGTTACTATTAAGGTAATAGTAAGTAGTTAAGTAGGTAGGTAATATAAGTAGTAGTTATTTATTCCTACATTATTAAAAATGATAGGGGGAGAAAAAATAAGAGGTAACCTTATGCTATTCTTCTCCCAAATTTAGATAAGGTTACACATAGTCAGAAATAGATTGAGTCTTGTAGTTGTTCACTTCACAAAATTTTCAGTTCTTAATTATTTTCACAAAGTAGATTTCTAAATTTAGATGCTTCAAAACCAAACATAGAAGAAAATTTACATTATTATCACTAAAATAGGTGACTCATCTAGCTAATTTCACTGGTTTCATTTTCTGTCTTTCAAAGTTTGAGGTTAACTAAAAGTTGGTGATTATAATGAGAGATGAAGAGGATTAGTTTTGTTTTTTTGGTCCTTGAAAATTATTTCTTTAATACATTTTTTCTAGATTTTTAAATTTAGATGCTTCAAAACCAAACATAGAAGAAAATTTACATTATTATCACTAAAATAGGAAATATTAATATATTTGAAAAATAATTTTGAAGGACCAAAAAAAAACTTAATTTTGATTGGTTATTTCTTATTACATTCTAATCGTATTATAGTTTTCTACCCTCTCATTATAATCACCAACTTTTTGATAGACTATCTTCAAACTTTGAAAGACAGAAAATGAAACCAGTGAAATTAGCTAGATGAGTCACGTCTATTGTATTTGTAAAAAAATAAATCATATTGGTTCATATATTTTTGGACAACTTCTATCCAAATTTGGGAAAGGAACAGTTTTGGGCTTCAAGCCTGTGGTTCCTTTCCCAATCATTCATAGTTGAGAATTATATTGTAGCCAATGTATAAATAAATAAATAAATGAATAAATGAAAAAATAGTTACGGGAGTGATTTATATGTATAATTTATTCACAAAAAATTGGGAGAATATTCATTCAAATTTACTATTTTTCTCCATTATCCTCCTGATGTCTATTATTTGACTTGATTGGGATTTAAATAAGCTACAAATAAATGAGTGAATTAATTATTGAATAAATAAAATAAAATAATTATGGTATCAGTAAAAAAATATATCGTGCATTCACTTTAAATAATTGTAAGCAATGTAGTAATGCAAACAGTAATATAATAATAGATGAATATTCTCCCAATTTTCTGTGAATAACTTACATGTAAATCACTCCCTTAACTAGTTTTTACCTATGATTAAAAGATGGGACCAGTCAGTATATATCATTCAACCGAAATTTTTCACAAAATTTCTCAGGTTCCAGAAATTCAACCGAAATTTTCCACAAAATTTCTCAGGTTCCAGCATTTGAATATCATGTTACTGATTGTCTATTAGACGAAATCTCTCAAAGATGACTCCAGTAGATTGGACACGACCTCGAAGCATTCTCTATCCTGCCCTCTCACTCTCTCTCTCTCTCTCTGGTAGAGAGTTAGTGGGGAGGATATTTTTAATATTCTTTCCGAAGAATGGACATTGATATGTCCAAAGCTCCGCCAATTTATGTAGATGCATAACAATATAATATCTATAGTTATTATATTACAAATTACTTTTTCATATCATATACAGTTCAATAATTATTTTCTTAGTCTATATTATGTAAATTCATCTATAATTTTGCTGTATTGTAAGCTATTGTATATAACTGTATAAGCCAGTATATTGTAATCTACATAAATAAAGTACTCAATCAATCAATCTCTCTTTAAAGGTGTCCTTTGAAGTATTTATTCAAAAAATTTCTCAGGTTCAGATTTTGAATATAATGTTACTGATCGTCTATTAAACGATATCTCTCAAAGATGACTCCAGTAGATAGGGCCCGAACTCGAAGCATTCTCTTTCACTCTCTCCCTCTGTCTCTCTCTCTCTCCCTCTTTCTTTTCTGGTTCAACACGTTTTATACATGTTGATATTTTCGTTTCATGTTGAATCATCTTCTCACGATCTTCTTCTCTCCATGTATGTTATATAACATCAAAAACAGTTGAGTGACTCATGTCTAATTTTTGTAAAACAAAGCTGTATTTCAGCTAATGAGATCCGTTTCTAACTCCTAGCATTGGTTGGATGGGAACTGATGTTTATACAGATAAATATCACAAATTTATAATACTGTACATTATATTATTATGTATAATATCATAGAGAAACAATAGCGTAAGTAGATATCCCATGGTATAGGGAATTTATGTCGCAACTTTTACTGTTATCTGAAGCCGATTACTGTCGATTATTGTCAATTTTTACTGTTTTGTTGGGGTGAGAGTGTATGAACGGCACAAATTGAGAGACTACCAGCGTCACACAGCTGCATAGGAAAGAACTATCGGCTTGGGATAACAGTAAAAGTTGCGACATAAACGCCCTATACCATGGGATATCTATTTATACTATCGTTTCTCTATGATATCATTCACTCAAAAAGTTCCACAAAATTTCTCAGGTTCCAGCATTTAAATATCATGTTACTGGTCGTCTATTAGACGAGATCTCTCAAAGATAACTCCAGTAGAGTAGATAGGGCCTGACCTCGAATCATTCTCTCTCTCTCTTTTCTGGTTCAACACGTTTTATACATGTTGATATTTTCGTTTCATGTTGAATCATCTTCTCACAATCTTCTTCTCTCCATGTATGTTATATAACATACTAGCCGTCAAGCTCGCTTCGCTCGCCATATCCGTCTAGCCAGGGGGCTCCGCCCCCTGGACCCCCGACTGGATTGTCCAAGAAAGAGATCAGCAGGCTCGCTTCGCTCGCCTGCATTTTTCATTTGAGCATTTTTATCATATGTTAGGACAATCCAGTCGGGGGTCCAGACTAAACGTCTGGCTAAACGGATATGACGAGCGAAGCGAGCCTGACGGCTAGTAATATTATATTCCCAGGATTGAAGTAGCAGTGCCCAATCAATTTTTCCGCGATAAATGCATTTGAATCTTCAACTTGGTACCAACCTAACAAATTCAACTCAACTTAATGCCAACCTGACAAAATTATTAATTTAGTTGCCAGTTAACAACTGTTTCGAAGAGGTACTCTATCTAGATTATTGTTCTATAGTAACATATGATATGGAAATTTCAATTATAATTAAGAGATTGGGAGAAGAAGAATATACATGCTAAAAGACGAACTTTAAACCCTTAAAAACAACCCTTGAAGTTAAAATATTGCCAAAAGATTTCTTAGTGCGCCTCTAAAGGGCCAACTGAACATACCTACCAAATTTGAACGCTTTTGGTCCAGTAGATTTTTAGTTCTGCGAGTGAGTGAGTGAGTGAGTGAGTGAGTCAGTCAGTCAGTCAGTCAGTGAGTGCCATTTCGCTTTTATATATATAGATCAAAAACAGTTGACTGACTCATGCCTGATTTTTGTAAAACAAAGCTGTATTTCAGCTAGTGAGATTTGTTTCAAACTCCTAGTATTGGTTGGATGGTAAGCTGATGTTTATACAGATAAATATCACAAATTTATAATACTGTACATTGTATATATTATTATGTATAATATACACATTGAAAAATATTATGAGGGTACTAGTTACTTCCTATAATATCACCTACACTTAAAGAGTGTTAAAAAACTGTACTGTATGTAAAAAAAAAATAAGAACTAAGGAGATTTCAGCTGCCAGCACTCGAACTTCGGTTTTGCAGGCAGCGCCAAACATGCTATTATGTTTTGAAAAATTGTTTTCGTGTATATATAGTTACATCAATCAATATAATAAGTGTGATTATATAACCTTATCTTTTGGACAACATTAACATTTTATCAAAATCTCTGGAGAGAAATAGTACAGGCTTAGCCTAGTTTTCCTCCAATTTCATAATTGTATTATGATTATAGTATTTAATACAATAAATAAAAAAATGATATGTTTTTTTCAACCTTGTATTAAAGATTATTATTTTTATTATGGCGAAATAAAATTTGATTTGATTTGAAGGATCAGATAACAATTCAAATAACGACCTTTTAGATACAATTATCCACTACGATACTAGTTTTTGCAAACCAATCATTACTTGCAGTTTTTTCTAACAAAAAACCTAAGATTCTCTAAATTCAGAATCCTAACTGAACTGGGTGTGTCCACAGTTTTTCGAGAAGCGCCATGATTTCAAGGATTTCAGCTCGCTTCTAATGTAAAGTCTTGTCAACTACTCAAGTGAACTTGGAATTTTGCATATATTTATTTATTTTATTGACAATCACAAATCAAAATTATTATATATAATATGATTGAGAGAAGACAATAGGAATAGCCCAAAAATGTCTTCTCCTAAATTTTTACAAATAAAAATTTCAAAAATATCATTCTAAAAATATAGATTCTTGATTGACTGAGGATGATTTAGAATTTAGAAGCCACCTATACCATCATCAACACTCACAAACCAATTGAATAATAATTATTCCATTTAAAAGCCAACTTACTGTGTAAGTCAAAGATCACAAAATGGCGACAGATGAGTAAACAAAAACCCAATAAAATCGACCTATTCTAAAATTCGTCATGTTTTTCAGCAGGTCAAGTTTTCAGTTTGTCAAGCTTTAATTAGACTCTTTCAGAGCACGGATTACCTGCTAGTAATCAATAAAATTAAGGGTACTTTTGATAATTTTTATTGTATTTCAAGCTATTATACAGCTATAGAACTAGAGGCTGCTATACAATAAATTCGAAAAATTCTCTATTCCTCATAAAAAACAAATAATATGATTTATAATCAGCCAGTTGATAAAAACAATATAAAAACGTATAGTACCCTTTATTAGACATTTTAACTGTCGTTAAAATATTTGAAGGGTACTATAAGTTTTCATATTGTTTTATTATGAAAACTTATAGTACCGTACCCTTTATTAAAAACTTAAACTGTCGTTAAAATACTTGAAGGGTACTATAAGTTGTTATATTGTTTTATATATTAATTGTTTTATTATGAAAACTTATAGTACCCTTTATTAAAAACTTCAACTGTCGTTAAAATACTTGAAGGGTACTATAAGTTTTTATATTGTTTTATATATTGTTTGTTTTTTATTATGAAAACTTATAGTACCCTTATTAAAAACTTTAACTTTCGTTAAAATACTTGCAGGGTACTATAAGTTTTTATATTTTTTTATATATTAATTGTTTTATTATAAAAACTTATAGTACCCTTTATTAAAAACTTAAACTGTCGTTAAAATACTTGAAGGGAACTATAAGTTTTTATATTGTTTTATATATTATTGTTTTTTATAAAAACTTATAGTACCCTTTATTAAAAACTTTAACTATCGTTAAAATATTTGAAGGGTACTATAAGTTGTTATATTGTTTTATATATTAATTGTTTTATTATGAAAACTTATAGAACCCTTTATTAAAAACTTAAATTGTCGTTAAAATATTTGAAGGGTACTAAGTAAGTTGTGATATTGTTTTATTATAAAAACTTATAGTACCGTACCCTTTATTAAAAACTTCAACTATCGTTAAAATACTTGAAGGGTACTATAAGTTTTTTTATTAATTTGAACAAGAGTAGCCCATATAAGTGAAGTTATTTTAATCTGTCAGTTTTACATACTCTTACATAAGAACAATATTTTTGTATATTAAAAAACTCAATAAAGCAATAGACGTCTGGAATTCAATGGCATCCAGTTTTTTAGTTGTACGCTCTGCCAAAATAATTAGAGACCAGTTTACTGCAGTTTTATATAGTGGGAAGTCAAAAAATTTAAATTCAAGAAAAAACTCAAACTTGGCAGTCAGCTATTATTAGAGAGAAAAATCCGATGGCATGAAAAAGTTGCCATATCTTTGTTTGGCATGTTGCTGTAGGTGAGTTTCACGGAGAACTGTCAGTGTTAAATATATCATAGCTTCCTATTCATATAATGTTCACAGTGTGACAGGATCATACTACTAATGTTGGATAGTATGACAGTCTGAAGGAGATCTCATTATTCCAAGCATTTATTCAAGTTAATACAGATTGTATACAGATCCCAGATTGTTGTATACAGATTGTTTTGTACAGTTATACCCATTTAATACGGAATATCGGGGCACCGAGCTTCGCTCGTTATTTATTTATTGATAAACAGAACTCAATTCTTCAAAATAATTGGGGAAGGACTAACAGGCATAGCCGAAAACTGTTTCTTCCCCGAATTTTGATTTATACACTACTAGTAGTTCTGTGAACAGTAGACCTCACGCAGTATTCTCATCCACAAGTATCTGATTACACGGTATTTAGATGAAAACGGTAGTGGTCATGGAATGTGTGCGCAGTGGCCAGCCAGCTACATTGCATCATCGCCACCAACCGACGTTTTTAACACGTATTGGCAATTTATGAAACTTATTTGTTTAAAACAGATGATTGGATATAAAATGACGTCAGCTACACCGGAAATTTAGCACAAACATGCGCGTGACACCTACCGTCTTCTTCTACATACCGTGCCTGATTAAAACAATAGACCCTATGGAAGTACAGCAATAGACTGGCTTCTCCACAAATCTGTGTAATCACTTGTCAGCTGATTTATGATGAATAATTCTATAGTCTGATTTTTACTCTAATATTGGCGTATGAAGGAGGCTCCTTTTTCCTTTTATATCATCCTTGAAATGCAAAATTTCCAAAAAACTTGTATATACATCGACGCGCAATTAAAAAAGGAACATACCTGTCAAATTTCATGAAAATCTATTACCGCGTTTCGCCGTAAATGCGCAACATATAAACATTTAAACATTCAGAGAAATGCCAAACGTTCGACTTGAATCTTAGACCTCACTTTGCTCGGTCAATAAATATTCCAAAAATAGGTTATTATGTTCCATACATTTGAATTCAGGTCAAATTTTCAATCCAAATATTTGGTTCTAATTTAGATTGTTTACAAACCAAATTGAATAACAAAATAACACTCACTATAGTCACTAATAAATTAGAACTGTAAAATAATGATTAACTTGGAATATTATGATATATACCATCTCATGTCAAAAAATCAGATTATTTTGATTGAGTCAAAAAATTTCTAGATTTCTCGCAAGATACGGTAATCTGATTTTCCACACAGGCACACGCATCTTCTGTTATCGACAGACGACAAAATTATCATCTGTTTTTCCAAGGATGAATTATCCTTTTTATGTCCTTCAGCGAGTTTTCCCAGGGATGAGACCTAGTGTAATCGAATGTTTATATCATAAACCTACTATGTTCAAAATTTCGTGAAAATCGTTAGAGCCGTTTTCGAGATCCGTTGAACATAAATAACCAGATATGAAAATATATTATTCAGAAATTGCTCGCTTAATATAACGGGATAGGATTTCAGAAAAGATTGTGTAAATACTAATGGAGAAAAACGTACCACCTAATTGACTGTAGGATACAAAAAAAATTTGGTACACTGGGATTAAATTCAAACTGGTATAGTGAGGTCCACGTTATAATGGCAGTGTTTGATTAGCATTGCTATCCTTGTCTATCATTCAACAAAGCGGATAGCGGTATCTCTTTCTCGCTTTGCTCTGCTGCCAGATTGTCTTTCAACAATGTAGAATTGATAATTGATTAACAAAATATTTCATCTCAATTATGAAATTATTGAAAAAATAATTATTTCCTGATTAATAAAATATAATCGATTATTATAAACTAGAATGAACAGTTAATATTCCACATCAATAAACCTGTATCAGCTACCGTCTATAGAAGGCATTGACAAGACAGAGGATCGGCAACGTTATTCTCCTATCTTTCTTCACTGCCATTATAACTTGGACCTCACTATAGTATATTATTCTTTGAATGGGACGAATTGATGCTATTTTCAAGTAATTCTGACAGTTTAAACTGAATCTTAGTTTTTAGCTGAAATTTCGACGTTAATGAAACTGTTATAATAGAAGAAGGCGTAGCTTGTTGGTCTGTGGTAGCATTGTTTTAATGGGAAGTATTAATGTTCACAATAAGGTATACTGACATTTTGAAGTGAATTCCAGTATAATTAAGTAATTAAGTATTCCAGTATAGCTTGTGTATTTGGACACGGTAATGGAACTGTTTTACTCTAGATTGGAGCTGAAAAAGGTGTAGGTAACTTTTTAATCTGTTTTAATAAACAAGTTTCATTGATTTGAGTATAGTGCATGATGGTTGCCAAAAAGAGAATGAGCCTTGTGTAAAGGCTCACACAAAGGATCTTGTATTATTACCAGTTTTTTGTACATTTTTGAAACAGGCATTACGTATTGACCGAACGTAGAGAGGTCTATGTTTTTACTCGGATTTTCTTTTGTCTCTATGTATGTAACGCATTTACAGCCAAACTCGTTCATATAATTCTATGAAATTTGGCAGGAATATTCCTTTTTCAACTGCACGTCAATGTATACACAAGGTTTTTTGAGATTTTGCATTTTCAGGATAATATAAAAGGGAAAGAAATTCCCTCCATACTCCGATATCACTAAATAAATCATCTACTCTGAAGATAGGATTAATCAGACTATAGAATTATTCATAATCAATCAGCTGACACGTGGATTACACAGATGTCTGGAGAAGCCGTGTCTATCATGGTTTTGTTTTGCAGTCATGATATTATAATGCGTGCCCATCAGTATCAATATTCTCACATTTGAAAAAATCTGGTGTGGCGCACTCACACAACTTTCCTTGCCGTTATGAAAATTTATCACCTGACGCTAGTGTTCCCGCGCATCTCAAGACTACTATTCAAAGATTTGAGCCAGCTGGTGACAGGGCAATAACGCTGGAGACACACATGAGGTCTGCTATCTCTTCATAGTGAATGATTTAATAGAATCAACAGTTGCCAACAGTTTGTAATTGAAATAATAACATTTTCTCGAATTTCGAGCTTATTTTTCAATTTTAGGTGAAAATGTTACTGAACATTAATTGAAGAGATTTTCATGTTCAATCTTTTCCACTCGGAATTTTTTGTTTAAATTGTATCTGAAGCCTGATAATTGAGAATCTAAAATCAAACTTTGCATAGAAAGGGCGGTGCTCCTGAAATTTTTACAGATATGGGACTTGTGGCAGTTGATAGAGCTTATCAATGACTATTTTAAGTATAAATTTGATCAAAATCGTTGGAGGCGTTTTCGAGAAAATCGCGAAAAACCCTGTTTTTGACAACATTTTCGCCATTTCAGCCGCCATCTTGAATTGCATTCGATCGAAATTGTTCGGGTCGGATCCTTATAGTGTAAGGACCTTAAGTTCCAAATTTCAGGTCATTCCGTTAATTGGGAGATGAGATATCGTGTACACAGACGCACATACACTCATACATACACACACACACACACACACACACACACACACACACACACACACACACACACAACACACACAACACACCACACACACACACACACACACACCCTCACACCACACACACCCCCACACCCACACACACACACACACACACCACACACACAACCACCACACACACAACACACACACAACACACACACCACACCACACACACCACACACACACACACACCACACACACACACACACACACAACACACACACACAAACAACACACACACACACAGACCAATACCCAAAAACCACTTTTTTGGACTCAGGGGACCTTGAAACGTATAGAAATTCAGAAATTGGGGTACCTTAATTTTTTTCGGAAAGCAATACTTTCCTTACCCATGGTAATAGGGCAAGGAAAGTAAAAACTAATCTAATAGGTGATTAAAGAAAACGTTCATCATCTATACCATCTCTAAAATTTAGGGAGTTTATGATAGACTGTAAAACATATGACAGATATTTTGGAGAAAGACTGGTACGGTACAGCTGGAACTAGAACAGTTGACACCAGATACTTGTGGATGAGAAAACTGCATGAGGTCTACTGTTCACAGAACTACTAGTCTACTGGTTCATAATCAATCTAGTCTACTGGACTAAAATTAGAATCAAAAGGTTGCATTTTAACATGCAATTGGTCGCTATGACGCATATGAGGTCGTTAGTCCAGTCCGCAGGCGGGAATCCCAGGTACTTATATATAATAATTGGGACAAGATACCACTACTTATAGTGTTCGTTTACTTGTCGCAATATATCTATGTTTATACTGGGACTAGACACCACTGCCAACTATATAACCAGTTATATAGTTACTGTACTGCCACCTAGATATAGTCTGGTTCACTTTGTTAGCATCGAATGGGAGGTATCAATGCTATTTCTATAGGATGCTGACAGTTCATGACTAATCTAACCATACAGTGACTTGACTATAGTGAGGTCCACGTTATAATGGCAGTGCTTGTTGATGAATTTATCAGGAAGTTATTGACCGAGCGAAGTGAGGTCTAAGATTCAAGTCGACGGTTTGGCATTTCTCTTAATGTTTAAATGTTTGAATGTTTAAATGTTTGAATGTTTAAATGTTTGAATGTTTAAATGTTTAAATGTTTGAATGTTTGAATGTTTGAATGTTTGAATGTTTGAATGTTTGAATGTTTGAATGTTTGAATGTTTGAATGTTTAAATGTTTAAATGTTTAAATGTTTAAATGTTTATATGTTGCGCATTTACGGCGAAACGCGGTAATAGATTTTCATGAAATTTGACAGGTATTTTCTTTTTTTTGATTGCGCGTCGACGTATATACAATGTTTTTGGAAATTTTGCATTTCAAGGATAATATAAAAGGGAAAAGGAGCCTCCTTCATACGCCAATATTAGAGTAAAAATCAGACTATAGAGTTATTCATCATAAATCAGCTGACAAGTGATTACACAGATGTGTGGAGAAGCCAGACAGTCTATTGCTGTATTTCAATAAGGTCTATAGTTTCAATCAGGTACTTGTGGATGAGAATATTGCGTGAGGTCTACTGTTCACAGAACTTCTAGTTTACACAGAAGCTACACACATCCTATAGTGAGGTCCACGTTATAATGCAATGATATTGCTATCCTTGTCTATCATTTAACAAAGCGGATAGCGCTATCTCTTTCACGCTTTGCTCTGTTGCCAGAACGTCTTTTAAAAATGTAGAATTACTAATTAATTAACAAAATATTTCATACTAATTATGAAATTATTGAAAAATATAATTTCCAGCTTAATAAAATATAATTGATTATTTTAAACGAGAATGAACAATTAATGTTACATTAATAAACCTGTATCAGCTACCGTCTATAGAAGGCATATTGACAAGACAGAGGATCGGCAACGTTGTTCTCCTATCTTTCTCCCCTGCCATTATAACGTGGACCTCACTATAGCCTGCCTCTTGACCACTGACCGAGCAAGTAGGCTATCCTCTCTGGAGTCAGAGAGAGAGAGATTGATTGATTGAGTACTTTATTTATGTAGATTACAATATACTGGCTTATAAACTTCTATACAATAGCTTACAATGCAGCAAAATAAACGATAAATTTACAAAATATAAATTTAGAAAATAATTATTGAGCTGTATATAATACTAGCCGTCAGGCTCGCTTCGCTTGCCATATCCGTCTAGCAAGGGGGCTCCGCCCCTGGACCCCCGACTGGATCGTCTAAGAATGAGATCAGCAGGCTCGCTTCGCTCGTCTGCATTTTTCATTTGAGAATTTTTATCATGTAAGGACGATCCAGTCGGTGGTCCAGACTAAACGTCTGGCTAAACGGATATGGCGAGCGAAGCGAGTAGCTCTTATTGAATTAGCAGTGCCCAATCAATTTTTCCGCGATAAATGCATTTCAATCTTAAACTTGGTGCCAACCTAACAAAGTCAACTCAACTTAATGCCAACCTGACAAAATTATTAATTTAGTTACCAGTTAACAACTGTTTCGAAGAGGTACTCTCTCTAGATTATAGTTCTATATCAACATATGGTATGGACATTTTTCAATTATAATTAAGAGAACATACATGCTAAAAGACGAACTTTAAACCCTTAAAAACAACCCTTAGAGTTAAAATATTGCCAAAAGATTTCTTAGTGCGCCTCTAAAGAGCCAACTGACCATACCTACCAAATTTGAACGTTTTTGGTCCGGTAGATTTTTAGTTCTGCGAGTGAGTGAGTCAGTCAGTCAGTCAGTGAGTGAGTGCCACTTCGCTTTTATATATACAATAGATAATAGAATAGAATAGAATAGAAGATAGATAGATGAAAGAACAATTAGTAATAACTATAGATAAAATAGATAATATTGTATGCATCTACATAAATTGGCGGAGCTTTGGACATATCAATGTCCATTCTTCGGAAAGAAGATTAAA